>NC_057797.1:195789275-195801474 GCF_018294505.1 Triticum aestivum
CGCCTCGACGCTGCCCCGGCGCCCCGACGCCGCCTCGACCCCGCCCCGACGCCGCTGCCCCACCTCGACCCCGCCCCGTCCACACCACCGTCGCCGGGGCACCCGTCCTCCCTCTGCGGCCTCTCCGGCTGCTACGAGTGCCGCGCCATCAACGTCGAGCCCGTCTCAAGGTCTGCCGCCTGCCTATGCCTATGTCAGATTTTTCTGGTGCAAATCATATCTGGGGGGGGGGAGGTTGGCAGAGCTAGGCGTCCTCGCAGAAGAAATAATCACCATGCACACGTTGTGGTCTTTGCTGCTTGTGCATAAACACCAGATATAGAAAAAACAGCTATTTATCTCTCCCTGCAAACTGACTGATGCTAGTATAGATATTTAGTAGAATGAGCAGAGTTTGGTTTATAAATGTACCTTGGAATTCGATGTTCTTCATGACATCAAGGTCGATGCCAGAGGCCACCTGGTAGAGTGTCACCAAGGTCTGAAAAAGAAAAGGAGTCCATTAAAAAGAGATATTGCTCTTTCTAGCTTACAACAAAACTAGGGTTCATTATAACAACATATTACGCGAAGCAACAGGATTGCATCCTACCGCAATAGTAGAAATTACGCAAGGAGACCAGGAGTCTATTAGTGGTCATTACTGCTAGTCAAAGGAAGTAGTGAACCAAAATCTCAATGTCCCTCTACAAGTTATGGCATACAAAGACTGGAAACTTTTGGTTAAAGAAATTCCTCTTTCTCTGAACAAAAACATTTTCATTCAGTTAAATGCAAATTCACAAGTACAACCATCCACAGTAAAGGAGCTATGAACATATTATTATTTTGGTTACAGAAGCATCCACGCCAAAATATACAGGGATGTAAAAAACACTTAGAAAGAAAGCACTTCATCAAAACAAAGAGTTAAACCACATGACAGATAGGTAAGCTCTCCATACAAAGCATCCTAAAATCGGTGCTGCACACAACAGTTGTTCTTGAGATCGTGGTGGTGGGTATAATTGATGGATTCAATTACATCATACAATATGCAAATCGGCAAGCGCGCACAATGAAAATGTGAGTAACTCTTTTGCTAAGAGAGAATAGTGTTTCCTGACCAACAATGAGACTACTAATAGCAACTTAACGAGACGACCGAATAAACATACACAGGCATAGGCAGTACACCTAGCAATCTGACATGGCATCACATATTCACTGAAATGCATAGGCATAGGCAAGATTTTTCTGGTGCAAATCATGTAATAAAGAACTGAAAGGGAGTCAGTTAGTATGGCCACCTAAAGTTCGGTCCAGGATGGACGAAGCTCCAAAAGTTTGAATTTGAGATCGAGGGAGAACTTCTGGGGTTTTGTTGTGGGTTATGATTCCTCGTACAACGCTCACAACCTGAATAGATATGATTTTCTGTTGTGAGAAGTTGAAGGATTTGAGGTTGGCTCCTGTTGAAACTTGGCTAGAGATACAACTTTGTTTTGTCATTGGGAAGTGTAAAGCATTGGAGAAGATTTATTGTTGATGCTCACACCTCCAGAATATTTAGTTAAAACCTTCTGCTGAACTCATTAAGTTGTTGACTGCGCATTATGGAGAAAATTGTATTTCTGCAACCAGATTCAGCTACTGTCGTTACAACACTGTCTTTTGAGTAAATTGAGACTCCACATCATCACTGAGATCGCAGGGCCATTTCTGTCAGATCCGTTGTGGAACTCCTCTAACTTGGAAACTTGGGTTATGTGTTACTCTTTCTTCTGAAGTTGTGCTTCTGTGTTATAAATCTCTGAAGTTGTGGTTCTGCAAAAATCGTGCCGCTGAAGTTGTTTGTTAGTGCTTCAAGTTATTTATCTTCTTTTAGGTTATTTATCACTTGTGTTATTATTATACATCTTGTGCTCATCTTGTTTAGCTTAGGTTGTTGGTACACTTAGTTTTTGGGCCTCAACATATTTACCATTTGTGTTTGAAAACTAAACGAGTAGTTTGTTTATACATTTGAACCTAATACCAATTCATTCATCTCCATACCACTGCAGACACAACAGAACAGAGGCACTTCATCACCCACGGCTGAGAAAGCAAGGTAGAATCACCACTGCATACATACTATTTCTCTTTTTTTTCTGTTCTTTTCAGATCAATATTGTTGTGATCTTTCATGTCTTTTATAACAGGGAAAATGATTGTATATGATAGACATCGAACCGTTTCTGTAAACTGAGTACTAACTGAGTTCCCTAAAAAAAGAACCTTAGTACTAACTGAAATATGATGGAACAGAAAATACAATGAAATCAATACGGAACATGCTAGATAAATATTGCCATGAAACCAGATGACACTGATAATTTTAGTGGAAAACAAAGGACTCTTCTGTTATTTTTAGTGAAAAGTTGGTCCACCGACCACTCACATATCCAATTTCCATGATCCTCAACGGAAGTCAGAAACACAACATATCCATGGACTTCTCATTGTTCAAAATCTTCTCTTAGGATTAACCACAACAGCATATCGGGGGTTCAGGAATCAAAATATCAGTTACATCAAGAGTTAGCAATGACCAAACTGGCATGTAACAGAGACACTATAAAAGATAGCCAACATCCAGTTAGGCCAACATAACAGTGAACAAAACTACTGTCAATCAGCTCAGTTCTAGTGCTGTTGGATTTTTCTCGATTGTATTCTTGCAGTTTTGAAAATTCAATTTATTCGGTTACTGAAAATTCAGTTAATTCAGTTAGGCACACAAATTTCAGAACTTTTGTGTGCCCTAGTACTTGGTGTTTGTAGAAAACCAGGAGTGTCAATGGGACTAGAATTCACTTGTTCTTATATGGGTTTGTAAAACTTGTTCATGTACTGAACTACTAATGCCTTGTGATGCTCTGAATTACTTGTGATGCCTCTGAATTACTTGTGATCACATTGAGAAAGACTTGTAAAGATGATGATCATCTTTAATAGAAAACAATTTGTGATGATTTTGCTAGTTTGCTGGGTTTTGTCTCCGACCATCGTGTCGTGATGATTTTGCAGGTACCCCGAGAGGCCCTTGAGTTTGCCGGAATGTCGATTAACTTCCGTTCCGGCAAATTCGGGTACTCCATATGTCCTATTTTCAGCAAAGGTCATGCTGAAATTTTCCGTGAATTTTAGCATGACTTTGCTAAAAATAGGACATATGGGGTACTTGTGACTAATGCATGGGCCGGGGTATCTTAGTAGTTAATTAAGTAGGATCAAGTGCCCCGGCGTACTTGTGACTAATGCATGGCTTTTAGGGTGCCTCGGTGTCGATAAAAATCGAAATGATGAAAAGTTAGGCTTTTAGGGTGCCTTGGCGTCGAAAAACCCTCAATGATAAAAGCTTAGATTTTAGGATGCCTCGGTGTCGACAAACCCTAAATGATGAGACCATGATCTTGTTCCTTGACAATAACCAACTTTTTGACCAAACTTTGTTTCTATTTAGAGAGAAACATGGCCCACAACGATGAGGCCGGGGGTTCGGGCAGCAAGGCATTCTGGGAGCTGTCCCAGGAGATGGAGGAACAACCTCACTTGTATGAGGCCGCCGCCTTCCCCACCGATCCTGAGACCACGGATGGTGCCGCCGAGGATGACCACACTGATGCCACCACTGATGGTGCCGCCGAGGATGCCACCACTGATGATGGCGGCGCACGCACAGATAGCAGCCAGCCGAAGAGGCAACGGAAGGACCGGCGCCTGATCGTGCTCCGCACCCTCAAGGAGGAAGTTACTGAAGTGGACTCCAACGGGAATCCAACGGCGCCCGAACGAATAGTCAAGGGGTACTCGCTTCAGCTCGGGTGCATTGTCCGGAGCACCGTCTTGATCAACACCGAGAACCTGAGGCATCCTGACCGGGGGAATTTGCGCCACCTCCTCTTCACGAAGCTGCACGAACGATACAAGTTCCCCGCTGAATTCGAAAGCACAAGCCTCAAAGGGAATAAAGTGATCAATGCTGCCCTCACGAAGATGAGCAAGGCCCTGTCTACTTGGAAAAGCAATGTGAAGAGAATGATCGAGAAAGGTGAGAGTTATGAGAAGATCAAGGAGAAAAATCCTTCGATCACCGAAGATGACTACAATGACTTCAAGATCAATTGCTCGAGAACCGCAAGCTCCCAATCAAGTGAGTGGGGGAAACAAATGCGGGAGCTGAACATAGGGGAACACACACTCGGTCCCGGCGGTTACAGAGTGGCGGAGCCTATATGGGACAAGGAGGAGGCGGACCGTGCCGAGCAAGGCCTACCGCCCCTCTTCGATAAATACGGTGACAAGCAGACCAGGAACTTTGTCAGGGCCCGGTACAAGAAGGACCCGAAAACAAAGGAGCTTACCACGGATCCGAAGACCAGGCGGCTTGAGCTTGTTCTGGTAAGGAATACACCCCCGCGTAATTAGCTCCATATGGTTGCATTCTAATTAATGAAGCCGAATTTCTAAATGGTTCACATTCCTTCCGCAGGCGACTGAAAGCAGTAGCGCGGGGTCGACTCAGAGCAACCCTTGGGACACCACTCTAAATAGGGGGTTGAATATAATGAAGAACAAGGATAAGCTCAGTAAGCCGACGTTAGCTGGTCGTGTGGCCGGCAAAGGCTTGTCGACAAAATGGGGGTCATACTATACCGCTGGTGTGCGGAAGGAGAAAAAGACCAGCTCGGAAAGCCAGGCGCGAGAGGTTCAAGAACTCAAGGCACAGGTGGCGCAGATTCCGGAGATTGTCCAAGAGCAAGTGGAACAACGACTCGGAGCGACGATCACCGCCCTTGTGCCTACCTTGATCTCGGGGTTGAGTGCGTGGATTGCGGGCGGCCAACAGGGGCCGCCCCCGATTCCTAGCTTCACGGCCAGCAACTCGCATAATGCGATGGCGGGGCCATTGGTGCCTCCGGCGGAGGCGGCATTGGTGTCTCCGACGCCGGCACGGGAGCTTAATGCACCCGGGTGTACGCCGGTCGGCACCTCTTCAGCAAGCGGCCGCTCCGTCAACTGCACGCCCGCCGTTGGCGGTGCCTCAACATTAGCCAAGCTCGACGCCATCATCACGGTAACTAATTAAGCCTCTCTCGGCCGAGGACTTCATCTCCTTGCCTTTGACTGGGCATCCCTGACACCCTACATGTTTTCGCAGGGCGCCGCCGATGTTCCGTGCACTCTCCTCCACTTCGTGAACAACGAGTTGGTCGATGTCGCCAAGGGCAAAATCGTTCAACCGGGCAACCCCTTGTTCCACGGTACCCAGATGCCACCCAACTTGTTTAGGGTTCAACTGGTTCGGGTGCTGCCAGGCTGCGACGACTTGTTACCTCCGATTCGACCCGTCGGGGCCGACGATGATGACGTGATGACCCTCAGCGCCTGCCTGAGCTGGCCCCTGCTTTGGCCGAAGAGCCAGATTCGTTTGGGGGCGGGGGACACCACCCCAAAGACAACACCGCCAGTCGTGCCGACGCCAAGTCGGCCCCATGGCAAGACCGCCGTAACGGTGCCGGACATCCCTATGCCACTAGACCCAAACATGCATATGGCACAGGATCAGAACGACGACGACGACGACGATGATACATTTGGCAACGTCGATCAGTACTTTGTCGAGCATGGGTACGATGGCGACTTCATGGGGCCTCCTTCTCAAGAACCAAACCCAACAAAAGACGTGTGCGATCTAGCTCGTACCGCGGAGAAGCCAAGTTGCAACAGGCGCCGTCTGGCGTTCAGCTCTCAGGAGACGCCTCCAGCTGCCGACTTCACCGATCCTCAGATAGGCGAGGTGCGAAATATTATCAGCCCCAACACACTCAAGAAGGCGGTCTGTGAGCAGAACTCGGTCCCATTACAGGAGAAGAAGAAGGCACGCAAAAGAAAGACTAAGAAGGGTGCGAGCCAGCCGGCACCGAGTACGATCCGTGCTCAGGACGGGCCACCTTCACCGCAGGATATTTCGAGGAGGGTGCATGTGGCGGGTAGGGCGATGCTACCACCAAATATGCTCAATGCTGCAACCGGTGCTATGCGGAGTCTGCACGACAGTGTTCTTTCTTTGGAGAAGCGGCGTCTCAGAGAGAAGGATGTGGCATACCCGGTTTTCGTGGCCAAGGTGCCAGAGGGCAAGGGCTTTGTGGATGGCGACATCGGGGGTACGATCGTCCTGCGGTTTGATGACATCTTTGCTATGTTTAACCTTCATCCGCTGCACTACACCTTCGTTCGGCTATTTTCGCTGAGTATGGAGATGCGGATCATTCGCGATAAGACCCCGGACATCGTGATAGTCGACCCCTTCTACATGCGTGCCAAGATCTTGGGCAGCGCTGGGGACCGGCAAGTCGCGAGTTCTTACCTCGAAGGCGTCATTCTGGCAAACCAAGATAAGGATAACTTCCTCGTGCCTTACTTTCCCGAGTAAGTCCTCCCCTCAACCGGCCCGTAACATATGAATTATTACTTTTCGATCGTTTTTCTTTTAACATTCCGTGTTTTCTGCAGTGACACACGTTGCACGCTCATCCTCCTAAGCCCCAAATATTCCATGGCCACGTATTTCGACCCGGACCGTCAGTCGAACATAGACTACACAAATGTCAAGAAGGTTCTTGATGATGTTCTCCCCGGCTACGCCCAATCTGGAGGCACCTTCACCAGGCCTATTCGTAAGTACGGCAAGCACGTGTTCTCCCACAATACGATGTTCTGCTGCGTCAAGCAGCCGCCTAGCGGTCAGAAGGGTGCCTACTACGCCATCCATCACATGCGGGCGATCGTACGGGACCATCATCAACTTCTGCTACCGAGTAAACTCCAAGATTGGGCCGCGAGCGTGTCGGCAATCCAGGACGCGGACCTCCGACAAGAATTCTTTCGCATCCAGTCGGAGTTTGCGGAAATCATCCATCAAGATGTCCTTCGTACCTCGGGGCAGTTCTACCTCAGAAATCAACCGTCCAACAGTGACATCGACACAATGCTACAAATGCAGGATGACAACGCCCGTTCTTTCATGACTCCCACGATAGACGGCGGCTTCATCCATGCTCCGGTCCCTTGAGTCGAGTTGTCTAGTTCTGAAACATCGATTGGCTCATGTTGTAATTAAACTTTAATGAACTTGTAGTATGTCTCTTTGGTTTCGAGAGTCGTTCAACTTAGATGTAATCGATGCTATTAATGTCTTGCTTTTCTCTTCCGATCATTCTGTTGCATAATTATATATTGCTTATGTATTGTCTGTGAATTGGTACTAACGTTTCGTTTGGCTAGTGCATAGTGATGCCTACGTATGTCGTGTACAAGGGTAAGGTTCCCGGAGTCTACGATGACTGGGAGGAGTGTCGGAGACAGGTTCACCGATTCAGCGGTAACAGTTACAAAGGGTACACCACTAGGGCCGAGGCCGAATCTAGATACGCCCGCTATCTAGCGGGAGAGGGGAGGGAGCGTTGGAGGAACTGGATGAAGACGAGTTTCATCGTGATGATGCTCATCGTGATGACCGCAGCTCTCTTCTATGTGATGGTAGTTTAGATGATCGATATCGACTTGTAATGCGAAGACAAACTCGCTACTCGCGGTCTCGAGACTTGTAATATAATGTTCTATCTTTGTTCGGTCTTTTTAATTCGGAGACTAATATGATGAATTGTATTCGGAGACTAATATGATGAATTGTATTCAAAGACTAATCTTCTATTGTATTTGATGAATCTATTGTTGATGTGTGTTGTCTATATTTTGTCAAATTATACATTTTGTAACCTATGCAAAAAACAGAAAATAAAAAAATAAAAAAAACCTAATATTCATACTAATGGCGCATCACACGACAGTGCGCCATTAGTATGACAGTGCATACTAATGGCGCATCACCGGGTAGTGCGCCATTAGTATGCTGCGGTTACTAATGGCGCATCCAGAGGTGGTGCGCCATTAGTATGCCAAAGCACCTGGGTATACATGCCAACTGGGAGGCATACTAATGGCGCACCCTCGCATATACTAATGGCGCACCAGGTGGTGCGCCATTAGTATACCAGATACTAATGGCGCACCAGCTGGTGCGCCATTAGTAAAAATTACTAATGGCGTGCTATCAATGGCGCACCAGTGATGCGCCATTAATGGCCATATTAGGTGCGCCATTAGTAGTGGTATTTCTAGTAGTGTGGCTCAAGTATAGTAAGGCCGAAGAAGAGCTATGTTCCATGGCCGCTTGGTCTCCTCCTCCGATTGACGTGAGTCTTTATGCTCTCGAACATCAATGAGGTAGTAAGACCCATTGTGCAAATTTTTGCTAACCACGAAGGGTCCTACCCAAGGTGGGGATAACTTGTGCATATCAGTCTGATCCTGGATGAGCCAGAGCACCAAATCACCTTCTTGAAAGGTTCTGGTTTTAACCCGGCGGCTGTGATAACGTCGGAGATCTTGCTGATAAATCGTCGATCGTGCTGCTGCAAGATCACGCTCTTCATCCAATAGGTCCAGAGAATCCTGACATGCCTTCTCATTATCAGCTTCAACATAAGCTACCACGCGGGGCAAATCATGACAGATGTCACTAGGAAGAACCGCCTCTGCTCCATAGACCATGAAGAAAGGTGTGTGACCCGTAGACCTATTGGGTGTGGTGTTGATGCTCCATAACACAGAAGGTAGCTCCTACACCCAACAACTCGGTGTCCGCTTTAAGGGAACCATAAGCCTTGGTTTGATACCCCGTAGAATTTCTTGATTTGCCCTCTCTGCTTGACCATTAGATTGGGGGTGAGCCACCGACGCTAAATCAAGCCGGATGTTCTCACGTTGACAGAATTCTTCCATCTCCCCTTTTGACAGATTAGTACCATTATCTGTTATAATGTTGTGTGGAAAGCCAAACCAGAATATCACCTTCTTGATGAATTGAACCGCCGTGGCTGCATCACCCTTACTAACTGGCTCTGCCTCCACCCATTTAGTGAATTTATCAACTGCTACTAACAGGTGGGTCTTTTTTTCCTTAGAACGCTTGAAGGGTCCAACCATATCAAGTCCCCAAGTTTCAAACGGCCACATAATTGGAATCATCCGCAACTCTTGAGCCGGAACGTGTGCACGGCGGGCAAAATTTTGACATCCATCACATCTCTTGACTAAATCTTCCGCATCAACATGCGCCATCAACCAATAAAAACCATGGCGAAAAGCTTTGGCCACCAAAAACTTTGAACCCGCGTGGTGACCGCAGTCCCCTTCATGGATTTTGTGCAAAATCTCACAACCCTCTTGAGGAGAAACGCAATGCTGAATTGCTCCTGAAACACTATAATGATGTAACTCCCTGTTGAGTATGGTCATGGATTTGGAACGCCGAATTACCTGTCTGGCCAATGTTTCATCATCTGGTAACTCGCCCCGGTTCATGTAAGCCAGATACGGGATTGTCCAATCCGGTATGGCATGCAGAGCTGCTACCAACTGAGCCTCCGGATCAGGAATAGCCAATTCTTCTTCGGTTGGCACTTTGACTGACTGATTATGCAACACATCAAGAAAGACATTGGGCGGGACCGGTTTACGCTGGGAACCAAGATGTCTTAAAGCGTCCGCCACTCCATTCTTCCACCGGTCTATATGGTCCACCTGATAACCCTTAAAGTGACCAGCCACCGTGTCCACCTCTCGCCGATATGCAGCCATGAGTGGGTCTTTAGAATCCCAAGTGCCAGACACCTGCTGAGCCACCATATCTGAATCACCAAAGCACTTAACCCGGCTCAAATTCATCTCCTTAGCCATCCGAAGACTGTGGAGCAAAGCCTCATATTCAGCTGCATTGTTAGTACAAGGGAACATTAAATGGAGGATATAACAAAACTTGTCACCTCGTGGGGAAGTTAGTACGACTCCAGCCCCCAAGCCCTCCAACTATCTGGACCCATCAAAATGAATAGTCCAATATGTATTATCTGGTTTCTCTTCAGGTGCCTGTAACTCCGTCCAATCATTTATGAAGTTCACGAGTGCCTGGGATTTGATCGCTGTGCGGGGTATATATTTGAGCCCGTGAGGTCCAAGTTCAATAGCCCACTTGGCAACCCGGCCGGTTGCTTCTCTGTTTTGAATGATGTCGCCCAGAGGAGCTGAACTGACCACTATGATGGAATGGCCCTGAAAATAATGTTTAAGCTTCCGGCTTGCCATAAACACTCCATACACCAGCTTCTGCCAATGCGGATACCTCTGTTTTGACTCAATGAGCACCTCGCTGATATAATAAACCGGCCGTTGAACCGGATATTCCTTGCCAAGCTCCTTGCGCTCTAGTACAATGGCTACGCTAACAGCCCGGGCATTAGCAGCCACATATAATAATAACGGCTCTTTATCAATTGGTGCTGCAAGCACGGGCGGTTCAGCTAGCTGCCTCTTCAGATCCTCAAACACTTTATCAGCTGCCTCACTCCAGACAAAGTTATTTGTTTTCTTCAGCATCTGATATAAGGGGATGGCCTTCTCTCCAAGGCGACCGATAAATCGGCTCAAGGCTGTAATCCAGCCGGCCAGACGTTGAACATTGTTGATACATGCCGGTTTAGCCAAGGACGTAATTACTGCAATTTTCTCCGGATTAGCCTCAATGCCTCTG
Organism: Triticum aestivum; assembly: GCF_018294505.1. Taxonomy (NCBI): domain Eukaryota; kingdom Viridiplantae; phylum Streptophyta; class Magnoliopsida; order Poales; family Poaceae; genus Triticum; species Triticum aestivum. The sequence continues at coordinate 195,799,954 of NC_057797.1, forward strand.
TTTGACACCAGAAAACCTAAGAGCTTGCCTGCCGGGACACCAAAGACACACTTCTCCGGATTGAGCATCATCTTATAAATCCGGAGATTGTCAAAGGTTTCTCTTAAATCATCTATCAATGTCTCCTCCTTTCTGGATTTTACCACAATATCATCCACATAGGCATGAACATTGCGCCCAATTTGTTTATGAAGGCAATTCTGAACACATCACTGGTAAGTTGCCTGGGCACTCTTGAGTCCAAAAGGCATGCAGACATAGCAGAAGGCTCCAAAGGGAGTTATGAAAGCTGTTTTCTCCTGGTCCTTAACCGCCATTTTGATCTGATGATAACCAGAGTAAGCATCCAGAAAACACAAACAGTCACAACCTGCCGTAGCATCAATTATCTGATCAATGCGAGGGAGAGCAAAGGGGTCTGTAGGGAAAGCCTTGTTTAAATCTGTGTAATCCACACACATGCGCCAAGTGACGTTTTTCTTAAGAACCAGCACCGGATTAGCTAACCATTCTGGATGAAAAAACTTGACAATAAACCCTGGAGCCAACAGATGGGCTACCTCTTCATCGATAGCCTTCCGTTTCTCTTCATTGAAGCGGCGGAGGAACTGCCGGACCGGTTTAAACTTAGGATCAATATTGAGCGTGTGCTCAGCGAGCTCCCTAGGTACACCTGGCATGTCAGAAGGTTTCCATGCAAAGATGTCCCGATTCTCACGGATGAACTCGATGAGCGCACTTTCCTATTTGGGATCCAGGTTAGCGCTGATGTTGAACTGTTTGGATGAATCGCCAAGAACAAAGTTGTAACACCCCGGATGTAACTTTCCCAATTTGTACTCCAACTCTTGCCGTTTCCGGCGTTAAGTTATTTTATTTTCTTGGGTTCAGGTCTTTGTCTCCGTGTGTTGTTGCCGTTGTCATGCTTCTCATATCATGTAATCATGTGCATTGCATTTGCATACGTGTTCGTCTCATGCATTCGAGCATTTCCCCGTTGTCCGTTTTGCATTTCGGCGCTTCGTTCTCCTCCGATGGTCATTTCTACCTTTCTTCTGTGTGTGGGGATTAAACATTTCCGTATTAGACCGAGACTTGCCAAGCGGCCTTGGTTTACTACCGTTAGACCGCCTGCCAAGTTTCGTATCATTTGGACTTCGGTTGATACTCCAACGGTTAACCGAGGGACCGAAAAGGCCTCATGTGTGTTGCAGCCCAACACCCTTCCAATTTGGCCCAAAACCCACCGAAACCTGCTCCATCATCTAGAGCGTTCGATCATGATCGCGTGGCCGAAAACAGCACCTCATTTGGACTCTCCTAGCTCCCTCTATGCCTATATATACACCCCCTCCCGAAAATCCGGATCTCTCCCTCGTCCCTAACCCTAAATCTCAGATCCGCCGCCACCGGACATGTCCGACGGCGCCGGAAACGTCCGGTCCGCCCTGCCGCTGCCACGTGTCGCCTCCTCACTGGCCTGCGCCGCCGCCCACCGCTCCGGCCCGGGAGGCCCGAAGC
>NC_057797.1:196101840-196256081 GCF_018294505.1 Triticum aestivum
TGTTGTCGGGCTTCTCAACCAATGTCCAAACTTGGTTTCTCTCAAAATTATGTAGCTCTTCATGCATAGCGTTTATCCAATCCGGATCTTCCAATGCTTCTTCAACCTTCATAGGTTCAATGCTAGAGATGAATGAATAGTTTTCACAAAAGTTAGCTAAACGAGTTTTTGAGCGAGTGATTCTCCCGGTTTGTATATCATTGAGGATTTGCTCGACAGGATGATCTTTGGCAATTCTTGCTCGAACTCGTGAGAGCTTTTGCTTGGGTCTTCGTTGAACATCTTCTTCATCTTGTTCTTCTTCTTGGCCTTCTTCATTGTTGACGTCGTCGTTCTCTTGTCGTGGTGGAGAAGGAGGTTGTTGATGTTCATCTTGACGTACTTCCTCGTTTTCTTCATCTTGGTGTGTCCCACTTGTGGATGCTTCCATGTCGATTCTTGGTTCACCTTGTCGTGAAGTAGAAGCTTCCACTTGGATGGATAAAGTACTCTCCTTCACCTCCGTTGGACGAATTTTGCCAATGGACAAGTCTTGAATTGCTTCTGAAGAGTCTTTGTCTCCTACATCAATTGGCAATTGCTCTACTTGCGAGCCATTAGATTCATCAAACTTCACATCTACCGTCTCTTCAACCTTTCGGGTGAAATTGTTGTAGACACGGTAAGTGTGAGAGTTTGAGCCATAACCAAGTAGAAAACCTTCATGAGTTTTAGGAGCAAAATTTGAACGACGATGCTTATCAAGAATATAGCACTTTGAGCCGAATACTCGAAAGTATCCAACTTGGGGTTTGTTACCGGTGAGAAGCTCGTATACCGTCTTGCCGAGTAGCTTGTGAAGATATAAGCGATTTGTTTCGTGACAAGCTGTCTCAACCGCTTCTGCCCAAAAGTGCTTTGGCGTCTTGTATTCATCAAGCATCGTTCTTGCCATTTCGATGAGTGTCAGGACCCTGACTCAATGCCACATCGATCTAGCATGTAACACCTCATATCACTTTGCGGCCTCACGCACGGTATTCCCACGGGTGTCGCCTTACCTTTGCCCGGGACCGTTTGCGTCTTTTGGCACACGTATATGATAGTGTCGCTAGCATCCATATGATAAGGAGCCCGGGCTGACATGGCTAGTCGTAAACCCAAAGTGGCACAAACTTACAGGGACAGGCATCCATGACCAAACATCGAACGTGTCGGTCACCAGCGAGTGAATCCAGGCTGTAGGACTGGGCTAGCAGGACTCCGGTGAACCAGGCTGTAGCGGGCTAACAGGACTCCGGTATTCATCGCGTGACATTTCCCCGAAGGGACAGACACAGGAACGAAGAAGGACACATGCCGGCCAGCCTAAGTGTTCCGGAGCAGTAGCAAGCTACCATGGCTCGGTGGAAACACTAGGAGACATTTCCCGGTAAGAGAGGCTACTAAAGATAAACAACTAGATAGTCAGATCCCACACATACCAAGCATTTCAATAACATACACACAATATGCTCGATATGTGCAATACAACATGGCATCACAAAATGACTCTATGACTCAAGTAGTTTATTGAATAGGCTCCAAGGAGCGAGATATTACAAACATGGGTCTCATGACCCAACAATCAGAGCATACAAGTCAAAGCACAAGCGGAAGCTTAACCTGTCTGAGTACAGACATCTATAAATGAAAAAGGCTAAGAAGCCTGACTATCTACCAGATCCTACCGAGGGCACAAGATCGTAGCTGAGGTAACAAGCTAAACGTCGAAGTCCACGTGGAACTACTAGTGAGACTGAAGTCTCTCTGCAAAAACATAAATTAAGCAACGTGAGTACAAATGTACCCAGCAAGACTTACATCAAACCTAACTACATATGCATCATTATCAACAAGGGGATGGTGGAGTTTAACTGCAGCAAGCCAGCTTTGACTCGGTGGCTAACCTGAACTACGACTGCAGGTAACTCTTTTGAGGTGGCGCACACGAGTCCACATATTCACCATATCAATACACCACTATGGATTCGCTCCCGTCTCCCTACGAGAACGCCATCCATAACACTCACGATTATCTTGCGTATTTTAGAGTATCCACTTTCACTTGTCTATGAACTATGCAAGGGGTCCAAGTTTCCATATCCGAGGAATCCGGCTATTCGAATAGATGATGTTAACCCTGCAGGGGTGTACTTCTTCACACACGCTCTCGCCACTTACTGCCCTGTACACATCATGTACCTCGGCAACCTTCAAGCGGAAGCCGGGCGAGGGAGTCGGCCACGACCTGACTAACCGAACAAGTCTCTAGTCCAGGTTTATCGCCTATTCAGGTTCCATCCGCAAGGAGATCCGGCCGGGGTGTCGCTTACGGCCCCAAACGATGTGAGCAGGGTTCCCAAGCCCACCATCCGGGTGCCACTTGGTACACCGTGCCACTGTGCCTAGTCTGTCCCAAGCCCACCTGTACCGGGTGCCACTTGGTAGACTACTAACACTACCTACAAACACCAGAAACTAGTTGCAACTCCTGGACAAAGATCAGGTTGATTAATAAGTCGAGAGGGGCACTTAAGCATTCCAATGTGTGGTAGTAGCTGGTCATGGATCACAAACACAGAACTCAGTTCCTGAGGACGGCTGCAATGAGACAACCCACCATGTACTCCTACATGGCCTCTCACCGCTACCTTTACCAAATCGTGTTCACACACTTAGCTCTCAACAGTAGGACATGTTCACACACTTCTGATTCATCCCCGATGAATCAGACCTGACTCAACTCTAAGCAATAGCAGGCATGACAAACAAACATGAATAAGTAGGCACATCAGGGCTCAAACAACTCCTACTCATGCTAGTGGGTTTCATCTATTTACTGTGGCAATGACAGGTCATGCAGAGGATAAAAGGTTCAGCTACCGCAGCAAGTAACAGATGAACCATTGTTGTCCTAATGCAGTAAAAGAGAGCAGGAGCGAGAGAGTGGGATTGTATCGGAATGAACAAGGAGGTTTTGCTTGTCTGGCACTTCTGAAGATAATATAACTCTTCGTCGGTGTCATCGATCACATCGCCGGTACACGTCTATCGAGAGGGGACAAATACCGGCAAACAAGGAAAAACACAATCAATGCAATGCGACAATATGATGCATGCTATGACATGGCAATATGAATGTGTTTTGGGCTAATGCACTTGGCTATGATTTAAATGAAGTTGGTTTGAATACATGATTCAAATTCAAACTCCATATGTGATTATTCAAATGCCAATTAATTGATTTGTGCTATACAGAAGCTATAAGTTGTTCTAACATGCATGAAAATGGTACAGATGGATTCCTTGAATTTTTCTGATAATTTTTCATATATAATTTATTTTATTTGGAGTTACGGTTAATTTTCTATGATTTATTGAAGTTTTAGCTATTTTCTGGAATTTCCTGAATATTATAAAATAAACTAAATTCCAGAAAAGGAATATTGCGTCAGCATGACCTCACCCTGACGTCATCAGGTCAACAGGGCGGGTCCAGGTCAAACCTGACGTGTGGGGGCCACACGTCAGTGACACAGGAACTAATCCCGGTCAAACCCAGCGCTGACTGGGGTTTGACCAGGGGTGGGGCCCACTGTCAGTGTCTGTAGGTTGATTAACCAGCTGGGTTAGCTCCTAATGACGGAGCCACATCAGCTCCCGCCGGAGTTTCGCCGGCGACGACCAACGGAGCGGCGGAAACGCATCGGGTTCGCGCTACAGGGCACAGTTTAGGGTGCGGTTGGGTTCTACGGCGAGCTGGGACTCGTGCGCATCGAACGGTGGTGGTGGCCGTGCCGGTGATGGCCGGTACCGACGACGGCGAGCTCGTGAGCGGCGGCCGGAGTTTGGGTGGTGGCGGGTTTGGCGCTACGAGCGGTGGTTTGGCGCGCTGAGGGCACTAGGGAGAAGCTCTTGCTCCTCCGCGTCCAAAGGAACGGGCGGGAGGCCGCGAGGTGGCCGGAGTTGAGCACGGCGTCGACCTCGGCGGCGGCCGGAGCTCGGACGAGCTCGGGGTCGGTGTTAGGGAGCACGGCAGGAGGCGTTGTGGGTGTCTACGGGTTCATGCGATCGTGCTGAGCACGATGGTGGGCTCGGGAGCGAGCTGCGGTGGCTGTGGCCACGGCCACGCCATGGCCGGCGGCGAGAAGCTCTCGGCCGAGGTGGGGAAGCTAGCTAGGGGAGGGGAACGACGGGGATTCCAAGGGGAAAAAGAAGAGTGGCTCACGTAGGGACTAGCAGAGTCGACGACGAGGTCGGGGAAGCTCTGGACGACGCAAATTTACGGCGGCGATATCCGGGCACCGGAGATGAAGACGACGACGCTCCGGTCGACTGGGGCCTCCTCTGGTCGCGTGCGTCGGTGTGCAGCTCCATGGGGTCGGGACGGAGCTCAGGGGTGTGGAGAGGGAGCGAGGGGGTGGCTGTGGCCGCGGCGAACGGCGTCGGTTGCGACGAGCTCCGCTCGGGCAGAGAGGGAGAGAGAGCAGAGGAGAGGATGAGGCGAGGGAGAGAGTGAGAGAGAGCTAGGGGCTGCGTGGCGCTCCGTGGCGTCGTCTAGGAGGGCCGGGGAAGCAGGAGGTGGCCGGAGAAGCAGGAGGTGGCCGGGGCGCGTGGCCGCGCGCGCCGGGCGCGTGCCCGTCCTCCTGGCAAGGGAGGAAGGCGACAGGGGGGGTAGCGGTGGCGGGCTGGGCCGGCCAGCTGCAGTGCTGGGCCGGTTTGGCTACCAGGTGAGCGCCAGGTAGGCTTTTGCTCTTTTTATTTTATATTTCTGTTCTGTTTTCTTTTATTTAATTCTTTTGCCACTGTTTTGAATTAAAAAATAATTCAAACAATGCCAAAACTCCTGTGAATATTTTTATTTTGCTAGATGGACTTTTTTTCCAAAAGCTCATAAAATATTTCAGGGATATTTGAAATTATATTCTAATTATATGAATATAATTCAAATTCAATTAGCTAATGATTTAAATTCAAAGTCCCAAAAATAAATCCTTTTAAAATGTTCATTATTTTTGGTTTGGATCAAAACCCTTGCCAAAAATATTAAACATTTAAGAAGAACATTTTTGGAACAATGAATGAGATTTTAGGGTTTTAGCCCTTTTTTTAAAATTTTGAGGCTTCCAAATTTTCCTCAATTCAAGTTTCAAAAATTTAGACATGATGCAAACACCAGGCAGCACCAGAAGCTAGGGATGTGACAATGAGCGTCCGGTTCTTCCTCTCAACAACTCCATCTTGTTGAGGTGTGTACATAGCCGAGAACTCGTGTGAAATCCCTTCTTCGTCAAGAAAGGTGTCCACATTTGCGTTCTTGAACTCCGTTCCATTGTCACTCCGAACCTTCTTGATCTTCACATTAAACTGATGTTGGGCCTTCCTAGCGAAGTTTCTGAAGATCTTCTGGACCTGCGACTTGTCATTAAGAAAGAACACCCACGTAAATCTTGAAAAGTCATCAACTATAACTAGACCAAAAGAATTTCCACCGAGACTCTTGTAGGCGTTGGGACCAAAAAGATCCATGTGAAGTAACTCGAGTGGCCTCCTTGTGGTCATGATATTCTTCACGGGATGTCTTCCTCCAACCTGTTTACCTGCTTGACAAGCACTGCAAAGTCTATCCTTATCAAATATGAGATCGTTAACTCCAAGGATATGATTTCCTTTAATAAGCTTGTCAAGGTTTCTCATGCCAATGTGACCTAGTCATCTATGCCACAACCAACCTTTTGAGGATTTAGCAACAAAGCAAGTTTTAGGTTGAGCCTTTTTAGAGAAATCAACAATGTAAAGATCACCTCTACGCATACCCGTAAAGACCATTTTATGATTGTCTCGACGAAATACTTGGCAATCTACCTCAGTAAATAGGACATTCAAACCAAAATCAGCAAGTCTAGATACTGGAAGTAAGTTGTAGCCAAGAGATTCAACGAGCATGACATTTTGAATGGAAGTATCATGTGAGATGGCCACCTTACCAAGGCCAACCATTTTACCCTTTGAATTATCACCAAAGGTGACATATTTTTGAGGGCCGTCATTTTCAGCAAGCTCACGAAACATCTCTTCATCTCCGGTCATATGATCAGTACATCCACTATCAAGAACCCATTCCTTTCCTCCTGATTCATATCCCCGAAGATTTGCCATAAGACCAAAATGTTTCATTGCATCATCAAGATCGGAGTCACTATCATCATCATCATAATATTCATGTTCATCATGATCTTGTGACTCATCATTTCCTAGAGAGGGTAATTCATTAGATAAATGATCATCAAAGTGGTCAATTTTATGAATTCTTATAGCTTTGAATATAATATCATTAATGATTCCAACATCTCCTTTAGCATGCTTAAGATTGGCAAGTTCAAAAAGACATTTACCAAAACTAGGATCACTAGAGTTCATCTTACTCAAGGCAATAGATTTATGGAGAATTTCATCCAAAGTTTTCAAGGAATAATCGGGAAATCGTTCCTCAAGAAATTTCCATATGGTATAGGCACAATTGTGAGTAGGCAAACTAGCAATCAAATTTTTGGGCAATCCTCTAATGATGAGCTCAATAGTTCTAAGATTGTGAATCATGTCAATATCTTCATCTAGGGTAGGATGTAAAGGATCAATATGAGGTGCACAAGGGCTAGCAATATACTTGTTCAAATGATATTGATTGAAGATTACCAACATCTCATTTTTCCACTCATGGAAATACTCTCCATCAAGAATAGGCACTCTATGTCTAAGACTCCCTAATGTAGACACATCCATCTTCCTCCAATGGTGATTAAACCAAGGCAATGGAGACCAAAGCTCTGATACCACTTGTAGGATCGAAAGTATGTCTAGAGGGGGGTGATTAGACTACTTGACCAAGTAAAAACTTAACCTTTTCCCAATTTTAGTTCTTGGCAGATTTTAGCTATTTTAGGACAAGTCAAGCAATCATCACATAATTCAAGCAAGCATGCAAAGAGTATATAGGCAGCGGAAAGTAAAGCATGCAACTTGCAAGAATGTAAAGGGAAGGGTTCAGAGAATTCAAACGCAATTGGAGACACGGATGTTTTTCCCGTGGTTCGGATAGGTGGTGCTATCCTACATCCACGTTGATGGAGACTTCAACCCACGAAGGGTAACGGTTGCGCGAGTCCACACAGGGCTCCACCCAAGGGTAACGGTTGCGCGAGTCCACACAGGGCTCCACCCATGAAGGGTCCACGAAGAAGCAACCACCCACAAAGGGTCCACGAAGAAGCAACCTTGTCTATCCCACCATGGCCATCGCCCACACAGGACTTGCCTCACTAGCGGTAGATCTTCACGAAGTAGGCGATCTCCTTGCCCTTACAAACTCCTTGGTTCAACTCCACAATCTTGTCGGAGGCTCCCAAGTGACACCTAGCCAATCTAGGAGACACCACTCTCCAAGAAGTAACAAATGGTGTGTAGGTAATGAACTCCTTGCTCTTGTGCTTCAAACGATAGTCTCCCCAACACTCAACTCTCTCTCATAGGATTTGGATTTTGTGGAAAGAAGATTTGAGTGGAAAGCAACTTGGGAAGGCTAGAGATCAAGATTCATATGGTAGGAATGGAATGTCTTGGTCTCAACACATGAGTAGGTGGTTCTCTCTCAGAACATATGAGTTGGAATGGTGTATGTGTTCTGATGTCTCTCTCACTGAGTGAAGAGGAGGTGGAGGGATATATATATAGCCTCCACACAAAATCCAACCGTTACACACAGTTTTCCAATCTCGGTGGGACCGAATCAATAAACTCGGTCAGACCGAAAATGTAAACCTAGTGACCGTTAGAGATTTCGGTGGGACCGACTGGATCAACTCGGTGGGACCGATGTGCTAGGGTTAGGGTAAATCCAAAACTCGGTTTGACCGATTACTCAAACTCGGTGGGACCGATTTGGGTAATAAGTGAAACTGAGATTTGGTCAAGCAAACTCGGTGGGACCGATTGCATATCTCGGTGGGACCGAGAATAATGCAATGGGTAATAGAGAGTTTGCAAGCCCATCTTGGTGAGACAGAGATCCCATCGGTGAGACCGAACTGATTAGGGTTTGGCAGTGGCTTATGACAAGTGAAACTCGGTGGCGCCGGATAGGGAGAATCGGTAGGACCGAGTTTGGTAGGGTTTAGGTCATATGTGGAAGTGGGAAAGTAGTTTTAGGATTTTGGAGCATATCATTAAGCACATGAAGCAAGAGGCTCATTAAGCAACACCTCATCCCTCCTTGATAGTATTGGCTTTTCCTAAAGACTCAATGTGATCTTGGATCACTAAAATATAAAATGAAGATTCTTGAGCTTGAAGCTTTAGCCAATCCTTTGTCCTTAGCGTCTTGAAGGAGTTCCCACAACCTTTAGTCCATGCCACTCCATTGTTGAACTTATCTGAAACATGCTAGATCAAAATGTTAGTCCAACAAGAGATATGTTGTCATCAATTATCAAAACCACCTAGGGAGCGCTTGTGCTTTCAGTGTTGCATCGTGTGCTGTGTGCCACATGGGTGCGTGAGTGTTGCGTGCGTCCATGTGTACATGTGAGTGTTGCATGTTGCATGCATGCATGCATGGGGCTTACTCCCTCCCATTGACATGTTCATATTTCAAGCTTCCTCTGTTCCCTCCATATGGTGATACTCCCTCTGTTCCCAAATAGTATGTAGAAAAAGCCTCCCTCTGTTCCCAAATACGGAGTATTTGTCTTTCTATAGATTTCAACAAGTGACTAGGTATGGACCAAAATGAGTGAAGTGAGCGTAGAGGCATAGGGATACTGTAGAAAGGAAGTCCTCGCGATCCATTTATTCCCCATCTCGGTCAGAGAGAACTATTCAACTAGTCTCTTCTTCTTCCTCCTCTCTTCTTCTTCCTCTTCTCTTCCCCATCGTCGGCTGCACACCATTTACCCCCGCTCACTGCTCGCCCGCCCGCGCCATCTTCCTTGGTAGCTCGTGCGTACCATATCCCCCCACTCACTGCTCGGCCACACGAGGATAAGCTTCTTCGCTCGCCCGCCCGAATCCACTTCCCCGCTGGCTCGCAGGCACCGAAAACCCCAATGGCAGAACCGACTAACACGCAGAGCCGCGATTGGAATTCCCTCCCCGATGTTCTCTTGGAGCAGATCTGTAGTCGTGTGGACCTACTCAGCACCGTCTGTCTGGCCGCATGCTCGGTGTCTTTGTACCGTCTACTCGTCTGCAACCGGTCGGCTCTTTTCAAGACACCCTGCTTGTTGATGCCCGATCCTCGCAGGTGGCCCAGACACCAACTTGACGATCCTACGGAGGTTGCCGTGGTGCCCCTCGACATGCTACCACTACCCGTCCACCTGTGCTTCATGCGCGGCCACTACTGGGCGGGCATGAAGGCCAACTGGATCGTCCTCATCCACCACACCGGTAGTCCGTGGCATCTTGTGGATATCTACACCCAGCGAGAGATCACCCTTCCATCGTTGGATACCGCCTCCATCGAGCCTCGCGGCCTGCCGGACACTCCTTCCTACTACGCACGAGACGCGTCAAGCTTTTGGCTCGACCTCTGTTTGCAGAAAGTTGTAATCTGCAAAGTGCCCACACCATCAAAACACTACATGGATTACTAGCTCATTGCCTTGTTCAACAAGGGATTAGTCTATTTAGAATCTGGTCGCCATACATGGTTATGGCTCATCATCAATCCTGTTGAGGAAACATTTCTGTCTGATGTTATAGTGCACGATGGCATCGTTTACGCGGTCAACGCACAGATTGGCTACCTATATTGGTGGAATCTATCGTCGTGTAATTTTTCTATCTCATCTCATATTTACCTTATGAATACGACTGCCTATTCATTTGTTACAAATTTAGAATGCATACAATGTCTGTAACCACATCATTGCTATATGTTCCTCTCATTTCCTAGATTTTTTTGACCACACATGTTATTGTTAGAGTTGATATGAGAACAATTGGCATCTAATGATTGTTAGAATACATATTATGAGCATAACATCATGATTGCTATATGTTACTCTCGTTTACAAGATTTTTATAGCAACGCATGTTATTTCTTAGAGTTGATATGAGAACAGTAGTAGTAAGTGCTATGGTAGAATATGAGTAGGCGCTGTCATAGCTGTTTTCCTCTCATTGTTACATGATGTTTGAACCATGACATATTGCTAGAATATGAAAGCCATTGGCTTATTTTTTTTAACTTGGGGTATGATTATGACCACGGCATTGCAATTCTCTATCTATGATATGTGTCACTATTATAATAATCTTAATTCCACACATACTCTGAACATGATTGTTTATTTTTGTCCTTTTGGTCTCCAATTTGAATTGTTGCAGCAGACGCAAATGCGCTGGCCTTCATGATTCCAGGACCTGGAATCATACTAGCCGATGGGTGGTGGTTTATCGCTCGTTCAGCTGACGGCGGTCATTTGATGCTCATTCGCACATACCAAATTGACCAAACCATTAAATCAAACCACATGCAGTACAATGCATGGGGCGTTCATGACATTGATGGCTGCTTCGTGTTCGAGAAAGATCCCAGCTCCGTTGGGCCAGGCGTATTCAACTGGAGGCGGGTTTACAGCCTCGGCAACCACTCCTTGTTCCTCGGGCTCAATTACCCGATCATCCAAACAATCATCGATCATATCACCAGCGATGATTACTATGCTATGCAACTTCCATTCGCGAGGGGGGGCTGTGTTTACACATCATACCATGGGTTTCATGAATCACCATATCCAGAGATTCGTCGACACAGCTTGTTGCCAGATAATCTTCAGTGTGTGAAAGGCATCAAGCTTCCATGCGATGGATGGCTTTTGCAAACCCGACATGCAGCGATGTGGTTCATGCCAATAGCAAATATGCACAACTTGTTCGTGCTGATATCTAGACTGAGCCATGTATTCTGCTACTGTAGCACGACCCTCTTTTGTTGGATATTACATACTGTTGTTAGTTTGAAGCACTCCTCTGGTTTGAAGGATAGATACCTTCCTAGGATCAAGTGCATCCTAACTCACCTGTGTAGGATGTACTGATAATGATGATGGAGATGCTGTGCAGAAGCCATATATATATCACTTAGGCTTCAAGTGCGTACTTGCTAACTAAACCTATGGTTAAAATGTGACACTAAATACGACTAGTAAGTAGTATAGTAGAAGTACTAGTATACGTCGGTCAAATTATTCATCATGTCCACACATTGAATTGACGTGACAACACGCTGCGCGTGACGTGACACAAGAATCCCGGCGGCGTGTTCGTGTATTCTGGACTTCAGATTTGGAGTACCACTTATCTGTCGAAATCTTTCACCATTCACTTAAAACAGTCGATTGATCATACATTGAGTACCATATAACTAGAATTACCGATGCAAGTCGAAGAAGGATTGGCCCGTGCTGCCAGCTGGCGTCAAGTTCGATCCCACGGATCAGGAGCTGATTGAGCACCTTGAGGCCAAAGTGAGTGCTGGCAGCCCGAGATTTCAGTCTCTCATCGATTTGTTCATACCAACCATCGACGGCGAGCACGGCATATGTTACACCCAACCTGAGAAACTTCCAGGTAAGACACCGATCGGCCGTCTACTTGCACACACATATTCCTTTGTTTATAGCTCTATTTTTCTTTTTAGACGCAGACCTGGTGAAGCAATTACAATTTGAAAGTTAATAAAAAGTGAAACAAGTGACTGCAACATGCCAAAGATGTTATGAAAATGCCAACTAGGTACACTAAAACCTGTATTCCACAATACTGCAGGTATCACACTGAGTGGCCTAAGGAAGCATTTCTTCCAGCGCAATTCCAGTGCGTTCAAAAGGTGCACGTGGACGCGTCGCAAGATACAGTCGGAGTGTGGTATGCACGCGATGTGGCACAAGACCGGCAAAACCTTGCCGGTGATGGTCAACGGCCGGCAGACGGGCAGCAAAAAAGGTTCTAGTGCTGCACACCAACAAGAACTTTGACCAGCAGAGGACCAACTAGGTGATGCACCAGTACCACCTCGGGGACCTGGAGCAAGAGAAGGAGCGGGAGCTGGTCCTCTGCAAGATTTTCTACCAGACAAACACTAGGGCTAGGAGTAAAAAGATTATAAGTTAGTTTGGTATTGGTAGTTGTACTACCTTGTCGTCCGCAAGTTGGTATTGTTGTTAACGATCTTTTGGTATGAACTTGCATTTGCTTCCAACCATCATGCCGAGGGTCGACGTGGATATAAAGCTGATTCATTTGTTTCGCAGCAAATTTTCAGGCACCTGATTTTTATTTGATGGGTAGCATAAGCACCCGCCGTTTGAATTCCTAGTTCTCCAATTTTTTCAAAACAAGTGCATGCACTTATTATCACGATAAAAAAAATATCCGTGCTGCATCACAGTTATCTATCTGTACTTGCAGAATTCTCTCGTTTATTGAGCACGTATATTGTTTTTTCAGGTCGAGCAAGTTTCAACTGGGCTGTAGATTTCCCAGGGTTGTTTTGTTTTTAACAAGCCCAGCCCATGACGACAACGGGGCACAAAGATCCAACAGGTATCTACTGGCCTCTGGCCCGCCAGCGTTAGTTATATTTTGTCTTACAACATCCGCAGGCAGTTTTTTTACTGAATCAAACACACAACCCAGTTCAATTTTCCTCTTGAAACGCATGTCCTACATCCGTTTTCTAATCTCTACCTATAGTTTTATTGGTTCATATACACGTATCATTATATTGAAAACACATAAAATTCCCTTTTCATATTTACATCCTTATTTTTGTAGTTTTTTCCCACCCAGCGTTGATTTTTTTACCACTGGTTTTCCCTTAAACCAACTAAATTGTCCCACGTCTTATTTGCTTACAAAAACAAAATGATTTTTTGGCAAATCAATAAGTTCTTAAAAAAATGTTTATCATTTCAGGATTACAACAGTTCGGACTCCACCGAAATATGCAAAATAAGGTTAGACTTTTTGACCGTGGTCCTGGGCAGAAAATGGGCTGTAATAAATTACTTAAGAATTAGCAAATGGGCTGCAAATTATAAAAAATAGCAAATGGGCTTTATGTTGTCTGCCATAGATTTGGAGGCTGACTTGTGGGCCTACTAAGTTCATGCGTACACAAGGTTTCTCAAAAAAGAAACTTAGTCAACAGTCGACTCTACCAGCGTTAGACCATTAGATGTCAATCTAACGACAATCGTGCTTCTTCAGTCTCTGATCTTCCTGCCCCAGCCACCCAAACCAGCGCCCTCGGAACCGCCTGCTCCCGCCTCCCGTGGCCGGCAGTGCTGCCGGGAAGGCCTCACGGCCCCATCATACTCGCATCCCTGGCCTGTCTATCCCCTTACACACCCACACCTCCTGTTATTTTCCGGCGACGGCAGCCGAACCTGTCAACCCTCGTACTCTCCACCGTGTGGGCAGCCACTGCCGTGTCTTCCCCGGCTCTGTGTCGTTCCCTTCATAGACCTCGCCGTCGTCCACCGCCCTGGTGCTCTCGGCGCGGCGTGGTCAAGGATGTCCATCCAACGGCCGTAGTGCTTCTTCAACCTCTGGTCTTCTTGCCCCAGCCACCGAAAGCAGCGCCGGTCGTGCCGCATGCTCCTGCCTACCGTGGTCGGCTGTGCTGCCGCGGAGGCCTCACCGTCCCCATACTACTCCCACCGCTGGCCAGGCCATCCCTCCACTCACCCACTCCCCCTGTTATTCTGCGATGACGGCAGCCTCACACCGCAGCCGAACCAGTGAACCCTCGTACTCCTCTCCGCGTGGGCATCCCCTGCCGCGTCTTCCCCGGCTCCGTATCGTCCCCTTCCTAGGCCTCGCCGTCGTCCACCGCCGTGGTGCTCTTGGCGCGGCGTGGTCAATGTGGTCAACGACCGACTTCCATCGGAAGAGTACTGTACGTGGAGAGGCTGACAGCTGGGTCCACAGGAGCTGCAAGGAAGTGCCTCCTTATTACGCGCAAAATAATTATTCATCCACCTGACAGCAGGGACCCACCGGATGGGCCACCAGTATTTCGCGGAAAAAACATTTCCCCACTAACTGCTGGGACCGACCGGACGGGCCACCGTATTTCGCGAAAAAAACGTTTACCCCTGACTGCTGGGACCCACCGGACAGACCACCGTATTTCACAAAAAAACGCCCCCCCCCCCCCCCCCCGCTGTCAGCTCGGACCCACCGAAAGTGCCTCCTTATTACGCATAGAAAAATGAATAGTCCCCCTGCTAGCTGGAATCGAACCTGGTGGGAGGCTGACTTGTGGGCCTACTAAGTTGACGAGGATGGAGGGCTTTGTCAAGTTAGTCAATATGAACGAATCTAGCTCCAGTGACCATACGATGTCCATCCAACGGCCGTAGTGCTTCTTCAACCTCTGGTCTTCTTGCTCCAGCCGCCCAAAGCTGCGCCGGTCATGCCACGTGCTCCTGCCTCTCGTGGTCGGCTGTGATGCCACGGGGGCCTCACGCCCCCTACTACTCCCACCGCTGGCCCATGCTATCCCTCCACTCACCCACACCCCCTGTTATTCTGTGGCGACGGTAGCCTCACGCCGCAGTCGAACCAGTGAACCCTCGTACTCCTCTCCGCGTGGGCATCCATTGCCATGTTGGAAATATGCCGTAGAGGCAATAATAAATTAGTTATTATTATATTTCCTTGTTCATGACAATCATTTATTATCCACGCTAGAATTGTATTGATAGGAAACTCAGATACATGTGTGGATACATAGACAACGCCATGTCCCTAGTAAGCCTCTAGTTGACTAGCTCGTTGATCAATAGATGGTTACGGTTTCCTGACCATGGACATTGGATGTCATTGATAACGGGATCACACCATTAGGAGAATGATGTGATGGACAAGACCCAATCCTAAGCCTAGCACAAGATCGTGTAATTCGTATGCTAAAGCTTTTATAATGTCAAGTATCATTTCCTTAGACCATGAGATTGTGCAACTCCCGGATACTGTAGGAATGCTTTGGGTGTAGCAAACGTCACAACGTAACTGGGTGGCTATAAAGGTGCACTGTGGGTATCTCCGAAAGTGTCTGTTGGGTTGGCACGAATCGAGACTGGGATTTGTCACTCCGTGTAACGGAGAGGTATCTCTGGGCCCACTCTGTAGGACATAATCATAATGTGCACAATGTGACCAAGGAGTTGATCACGGGATGATGTGTTATGGAACAAGTAAAGAGACTTGCCGGTAATGAGATTGAACGAGGTATCGGGATACCGACGATCGAATCTCGGGCAAGTATCGTACCGATAGACAAAGGGAATTGTATAAGGGATTGATTGAATCCTTGACATCATGGTTCATCCGATGAGATCATCGTGGAGCATGTGGGAGCCAACATGGGTATCTAGATCTCGCTGTTGGTTATTGACCGGAGAGTTGTCTCGGCCATGTCTGCATGACTCCCGAGCCCGTAGGGTCTACACACTTAAGGTTCGATGATGCTAGGGTTATAGGGAAAGTATGTACGCGGTTACCGAATGTTGTTCGGAGTCCCGGATGAGATCCCGGACGTCACGAGGAGTTCCGGAATGGTCCGGAGGGAAAGATTTATATATGGGAGGTCCCATTTTGGTCACCGGAAAAGTTTCGGGTGCTATCGGTAACGTACCGGGACCACCGGGAGGGTCCCGAGGGTCCACCAGGTGGGGCCACCAGCCCCAGAAGGCTGCGTGGGCAAAGTGTGGGAGGGGACCAACCCCAGGTGGGCTGGTGCACACCCCGCACCAAGGCCGAAGGCGCGTGGAGAGTGGGAAGGGGGCAAACCCTAGGTCCAGATGGGCCTTAAGGCCCACCCTGGGGCGCCCCCCTCTCTTGGCCGCACCCTAGATGGGTTTTGGGGGCTGCCGCCACCCCTAGGGATGGAACCCTAGATGGGGGCGCAGCCCCTCCCCTCCCCCTATATATAGTTGAGTTATTGGGGCTGCCCAACACATGATTTGTTCTCCCTCTTGGCGCAGCCCTACCTCTCTCCCTCCTCGTCTCTCGTAGTGCTTGGCGAAGCCCTGCTGGAGTCCCGCGGTCCTCCACCACCACCACGCAGTCGTGCTGCTGCTGGACGGAGTCTTCCCCAACCTCTCCCTCTCTCCTTGCTGGATCAAGGCATGGGAGACGTCACCGGGCTGTACGTGTGTTGAATGCGGAGGCGCCGTTGTTCGGCGCCTAGATTGGAATCGACCGCGATCTGAATCGCTGCGTGTATGACTCCACCAACCGCGTTCTTGCAACGCTTTTGCTTAGCAATCTACAAGGGTATGTAGATGCACTCCCCTTCCCCTCGTTGCTAGATTACTCCATAGATTGATCATGGTGATGCGTAGAAAATTTTAAATTTCTGCTACGATCCCCAACAGTGGCATCATGAGCTAGGTCTATGCATAGTTTCTATGCACGAGTAGAACACAAAGTAGTTGTGGGCGATGATTTGTTCAATTTGCTTGCCGTTACTAGTCTTATCTTGATTCGGCGGCATTATGGGATGAAGCGTCCCGGACCGACCTTACACGTACGCTTACGTGAGACTGGTTCCACCGACTGACATGCACTTGATGCATAAGGTGGCTGGCGGGTGTCTGTCTCTCCCACTTTAGTCGGATCAGATTTGATGAAAAGGGTCCTTATGAAGGGTAAATAGAAATTGGCATATCACCATTGTGGTTTTGCATAGGTAAGAAACGTTCTTGCTAGAAACCCATAGCAGCCACGTAAAACATGCAACAACAATTAGAGGACGTCTAACTTGTTTTTGCAGGGTATGCTATGTGATGTGATATGGCCAAAAGGATGTGATGAATGATATATCTGATGTATGAGATTGATCATGTTCTTGTAATAGGAATCACGACTTGCATGTCGATGAGTATGACAACCGGCAGGAGCCATAGGAGTTGTCTTAATTTATTTATGACATGCGTGTCAATGAAAATGCCATGTAATTACTTTACTTTATTGCTAACCGTTAGCCATAGTAGTAGAAGTAATAGTTGGCGAGGCAACTTCATGAAGACACAGTGATGGATATCATGATGATGGAGATCATGGTGTCATGCCGGTGGTGATGGTGTTCATGCCGCACCTCGAAGATGGAGATCAAAGGCACAAGATGATATTGGCCATATCATGTTAGTTTATGATTTGCATGTGATGTTTGTCATGTTTACATCTTATTTGCTTAGAACGACTATAGCATAAATAAGATGATCCCTCGCAATAATTTTAAGAAAGTGTTCCCCCTAACTGTGCACCGTTGCTAAGGTCCGTTGTTCTGAAGCACCACGTGATGATCGGGTGTGATAGGTTCTAATGTTCGCATACAACAGGTGTAAGCCAGATTTACACACGCAATACACTTAGGTTAAATTGATGAGCCTAGCATGTACAGACATGGCCTCGGAACACACAATACCAAAAGGTCGAACATGAGTCGTATAGTGGATACGATCAACATGAAGATGTTCACCGATGATGACTAGTCAGTCTCACGTGATGATCGGACACGGCCTAGTTGACTCGGATCATGTATCACTTAGATGACTAGAGGGATGTCTATCTAAGTGGGAGTTCATTGAATAATTTGATTAGATGAACTTAATTATCATGAACATAGTCAAAAGGTCTTTGCAAATTATGTCATAGCTCACACTTTGGTTCTACTGTTTTAGATATAGAGAAAATTTAGTTGAGAGTTGACAGTAGCAATTATGCAGACTGAGTCCATGAACTGAGGATTGTCCTCATTGCTGCACAGAAGGGCTATGTCCTTAATGCACCGCTCAGTGTGTTGAACCTCGAGCGTCGTCTGTAGATGTTGGGAAAAATCTGACATACACGTTTTGATGACTACGTGATAGTTCAGTACGTAATACTAACGGTTTAGAATTGTGGCACCAGCGACGTTTTGAAACGTCGCAGAACATATGAGATGTTCCAAAGACTGAAATTGGAATTTCAGACTAGTGCCCATGTCAAGAGGTATGAGACCTCTGACAAGTTTCTTAAGCCTGCAAACTAAGGGAGAAAAACTCAATCGTTGAGCATGTGCTCAGATTGTGTGAGTACTGCAATCGCTTGAATCAAGTGGGAGTTAATCTTCCAGATGAGATAGTGATAGTTCTCCATAGTCATTGCCACCAAGCTATTAGAGCTTAGTGATGAACTATAACATATCAGGGATAGACATGATGATCCTTGAGCAACTCGCGATGTTTGACACCGCGAAAGTAGAAATCAAGTAGGAGCATCAATTGTTGATGGTTAAACCACTAGTTTCAAGAAGGGCAAGGGAAAGAAGGGATACTTCATGAGATGGCAAATCAGTTACTGCTCCAGTGAAGAAACCCAAGGTTGAACCAAACCCGAGACTAAGTGCTTCTATAATGAGGGGAACGGTCACTGAAGCAGAACTACCCTAGATACTTGGTAGATGAGAAGGTTGGCAAGGCCGACAGAAGTATTTTGGATATACGTCATATTATTGTGTACTTTACTAGTACTCCTAGTAGCACCAGGGTAATAAATACCGGTTCGGTTGCTAAGCGTTAGTAACTCGAAATAAAAGGCTGTGGAGACTAGCTAAAGGTGAGATGACGATATGTGTTGGAAGTGTTACCAAGGTTGATGTGATCAAACATTGCACGCTCCCTCTACCATCGGGATTGGTGTTAAACCGAAATAATTGTGATTTGGTGTTTGCGTTGAGCATAGACATGATTGGATTATTTTTATCGCCACACGGTTATTCAATTAAGGAGAATAACGGTTACTCTATTTATTTGAATAATGCCTTCAATGGTCTTGCACCTAAAATGAATGGTTTATTGAATCTCGATCGTTGTGATACACATGTTCATGCCAAAAGATATAAGATAGTAATGATAGTACCACGTACTTGTGGCACTTCCATTTGAGTCATGTTGGTATAAAACGCATGAAGAAGCTCCATGTTGATGGATCTTTGGACTCACTCGTTTTTGAAAGGATTGAGACATGCAAACCATATCTATTGGTAGATATGCATGAAGAAACTCCATACAGATGGATCGTTTGGACTCACTTGATTTTGAATCACTTGAGACATGCAAATCATAACACATGGGCAAGATGACTGAAATGCCTTGTTTTCAGTAAGATGGAACAAGAAAGCAACTTGTTGGATGTAATACATTTTTGATGTGTGCAGTCCAATGAGTGCTGAGGCACGCAGTGGATATCGTTATGTTCTTACTTCACAGATGATTTGAGTAGATGCTGAGTATATTTACTTGATGAAACACAGGTCTGAATTATTGAAAGGTTCAAGTAATTTTAGAGTGAAGTTGAAGATCATCGTGACAAGATGATAAAATGTCTATGATATGATCATAGAGATGAATATCTGAGTTACGAGTTTGGCACACAATTAAGACATTGTGGAAATTGTTTCACACTAATACTGCCTGGACCACCATAGTGTGATGGTGTGTCCGAACATCACAACTGCACCCTATTGGATATGGTGCATACCATGATGTCTCTTATCGAATTACCACTATCATTTATGGGTTAGGCATTAGAGACAAGCGCACTCACTTTAAATAGGGCACCACACAATTCCGTTGAGACGACACCGTATGAACTATGGTTTAGAGAAACCTAAGCTGTCATTTCTTAAAAGTTTGGGGCTGCGATGCTTATGTGAAAAGGTTTCAGGCTGATAAGCTCGAACCCAAAGCGAATAAATGCATCTTCATAGAATACCCAAAAATAGTTGGGTATACCTCCTATTCCAAATCCGGAAGCAAAAGTGATTGTTTCTAGAAACAGGTCCTTTCTCAAGGAAAAGTTTCTCTCGAACGAATTGAGTGGGAGGATGGTGAAGACTTGATGAGGTTATTGAACCGTCACTTCAACTAGTGTGTAGCAGGGCACAGGAAGTTGTTCCTGCGGCACCTACACCAATTGAAGTGGAAGCTTATGATAATGATCACAAAACTTCGGATCAAGTCACTACCAAACCTCATAGATCGACAAGGATGCATACTACTTCAGAGTGGTACATAATCCTGTCTTGGAAGTCATGTTGCTAGACAACAATGAACCTACGAGCTATGGAGAAGCGATGGTGGGCCCGGATTCCAACGAATGGCTCGAGGCCATAAAATCCAAGAAAGGATCCATGTATAAAACAAAGTATAGACTTTGAAAGAACTACTTGATGGTCGTAAGGCTGTTGGGTGCAGATGGATTTTAAAAGGAAGACGGACAATGATGGTAAGTGTCACCATTAAGAAAGCTCGACTTGTCGTTAAGATGTTTCCCGACAAGTTCAAGGAGTTGACTACGATGAGACTTCCTCACTCGTAGCTATGCTAAGAGTCTGTTGGAATTATGTTAGCAGTTACTGCATTATTTATGAAATCTTGTAGATAGGATGTCAAAAAAAACATTGTTTCCTCGACGTTTTTCTTGAGGAAAGGTTGTATGTGATACAACCAGAAGGTTTTGTCAATCCTGAAAGATGCTAACAAGTATGCAAAGCTCCAGCAATCCTTCTAAACAACTGGAGTAAGCATCTCGGAATTGGAATGTACGCTTTGATGAGATGATCAAAGATTTTGGGTTTATACAAAGTTTATGAGAAACTTGTATTTACAAAGAAGTGAGTGGGAGCACTATAGAATTTTTGATGAGTATATGTTTGTCGGTGTCAAAATCGGCGGATCTCGGGTAGGGGGTCCCGAACTGTGCGTCAAGGCCGGATGGTAACAGGAGACAAGGGACACGATGTTTTTTACCCAGGTTCGGGCCCTCTCGATGGAGGTAATACCCTACTCCTGCTTGATTAATATTGATGATATGGGTAGTACAAGAGTAGATCTACCACGAGATCAAGGAGGCTAAACCCTAGAAGCTAGCCTATGGTATAATTGTTGTATATATTGTATCTTGTCAATCGACTAGCCCGGCCTCGGTTTATATAATGCACCAGAGGCCTAGGATAACAAGAGTCCTAGCCGAATACGCCGGTGGGGTGGAGTCCTTGTCTTGATCGCCAAGTCTTGTGGAATCTTCCTTGTATGCTGCAGCTGTCTGAACTGGCCCATGAGTATGCGGCCATGGGGGTCCTCGGCCCAATCTAATAGATCGGGAGACGACGTGGTGAGTACCCCCTAGTCTAGGACACCGTCAGTAGCCCCCTAAACCGGTCTTCAAGTTAGGGACGCTCCTTGATTCTTCCGAACTGTTCTTCATCTTCGGTTGCCGGTCTTGAAAACTGGTTCAACAAATCTTCTTTATCTTCGATCTTGAGGATCGCCGAAATGCATTCGCCGAGTTTACACGTCGGGTATCCGAGGAGCCCCTTTAAGTTTCCGGCCCTTATCAATGCCTTGTTTATTTTT
This sequence comes from Triticum aestivum, assembly GCF_018294505.1. Taxonomy (NCBI): domain Eukaryota; kingdom Viridiplantae; phylum Streptophyta; class Magnoliopsida; order Poales; family Poaceae; genus Triticum; species Triticum aestivum. The sequence continues at coordinate 196,123,335 of NC_057797.1, forward strand.
ATGCCACACCTCGGGTTTGAAGTTGTTCCCGGGAGGCAGGGTCCTCTTGCGTCCGAGCTCTAACGCCGTACTGTATTCGAGGTATCTTTTGCAGCCGAGCACCACTGTCGGACCGCTTCCCAGCTCTAACGCCGGAATGTATCCGAGCTCCAACACCAGACTATGTATCCGAGCTCCAACGCCGGACCATGTATCCGAGCTCCAACGCCGGACTATATCCGAGGTGTCATATCACCTTGGTTCAAAAAAGTTTGAAGGAGTTTAGCCGAGCTTAACGCCGGAAATGCCCTCTACGGAGCCAGCCACTAGCGCCCGAGCTTTATGCCGGACTGCTTACGAGGTGGTGCACCACCCCGAATGTGGGCCGATTTTTGTGAATATTTTTTGTTGGTGCAATTTATTCTCTGCCGAGATATATAGCCAGTAGCCCTCAAGGTGTGTATCGGTCTAAAACCCGAGATGCACCTGAAGGATGATGTAAGACCGCTGATCCTAGTAGCCGCTGAGACTCAGGTTGATTTGCAAAATCGGCCTGAGGATCAAGTCCAAGCTCGGCAGAATACTTTGGGTCACTAAAAGCGGCGTGCTCAGTCCTCGAGACTCGGGTTGGGTGTGGCCGACCAACCTGAGGATCAAAATCTCCTCGGAAACTATATTGCACATAAATTTTCTGCATTGGACAAGCAATGCAGTAGCCCCTGAGACACTGGTCGGGTGGCAACACCAATCAGGGGATCGATGTGCCCCTTTAATATTTGTAAATAATAAGCCTGAAGCCCAGTAGCCCCCGAGCCTTAATGCGGGCACAGGTGGCCGAATTAAGGATCAATATCCATAGTAAAATCACAAATTATGTGTAATGACTCTATGTATCCAAGTACTTTACGTCATTAATGCTCGGATCCGCATTGTACAAAACTTTGTTGACCGACCATCAGCTTCCACCTCCTTGGCCAGTAGCCGAGGAGTGTTTGTCCTACTTTATAAAGCCTTTATGAGGGCAAAGATTTACAACAAACAAGGCAATCTGGCCATACGGTTTTATAAAAAAAGGTACGCAGAGAATTATATTACTGTTTAACAGAAGAAACGTCTTCCAAAGAAAATGGTCCCGCTATCGGTTCCTTTCTTTGGGTTGTCATGCTAAGCATGATCATTAAACCTCAGCTCTAATATAAGAGCAAAATATCAAGGATTTAGTTTGGGAGGCCAGTTAATAGCCCCTGGTAGTGTTTGGCGACAGTCGGGGTCAAGCCGTAAACACTTCGGCCAATGTTATGAACGGCCCGTCATTTAACATAGTCATCGGATCGCTGACCAGTTTGCGCTTATTATGACAGTCAGTTTTCGGCTTTCTCCACTGAGGTGCTTAACCATGTGAGCTGGAAGCACAATCGCAGTGGTTCTCCCTTTGCACGCTTAGCCGAACAAAACGGAACGTAGGAAGCAAGTGCAGGAGCCAGGCAACCCAACTATTGACCGAAGACACAATTCGAAACCGATGCATATATAGCAATATTCTGAGAATGTTTTTGCCGAATCCCTAAAAGGTGTCCGGCGTTGCACTGCGAGACTAATGCTGGAAAAGCACAAATAGTTTAAAAGTGCCAAAAAGCTTGGAAAACCAAGAAACGTCGGTAAAAACATGACGTCCGAACAATATCAAGTGTTCGGTGCCAATCCGAAAATTGGTCTTAGAAAAAGGAAGTGCTTCTGTCGTGCTTTAACATGATACATCCTATCTCAAGACTTCGAGCGGGTCAGCCTACAGCTTCAACCTCCTATCCCGAGGGCAGAGTACTTCTCATCAGGCCAGTTTAGCAAACTAAACTCTAGCGGCTTTGAGAGAGAAATTAGGCTCTCCGGCTAGTGACCGCACACTCGTGTCGAAAAAAGGAGTGATAAATAATAATAATAAAACTTTGCAATGACTAAGAAGAAGAACACTTATTATAAGACGGCTCAAATAAACTTAAGAGCCCCCAAGTGACTTGGGTAGGAGAATGATTGCATGTACCGAAGTACTTATATCATATCTATGTTCAACCGAACTTTAAATGCGTCTTAACCGACCGTCGGCTTCTCCCTCTTCGGTCAAGGACCGAAAAGTGTTATGTACTCCATCGGTCGAGAATATCGACGGTGTTTCCAATAACCAGGCAATCAGGCCATAAGGCTGTAACAGACAAAGTGCGCTCAGGGAACTTATGCTATATTACCGTGAAGTGTAAGAAGCATCTTCGAAGAAAATAGTACCCCCACCGATACCTTTCTTTGGTGCTCATTGTTAATATGAGACTTGTGCAATAGATTTTTTGTACTCATGAGTTCCGTTGTGTGCCGACCATCATTGAATAACTATAAGAGCGCTAGCTTTTGGCTTCACCCGGTCTGAGGTCCGGCTCGGGTAACCCGATCGTGACAATCACAGAGGTGCTCCCTTTACTCCCTAGCCGAACAATCGGGAACGTAGGGGTAAACACAGGAGCGAGGCAACCCAGCTTCCAAATCGCTTAAGTCAATGTGGTGCATATTGTGGCGTAATACACGAACAAGGAACGAAGCAGTACAAGTATAATCATATGCAACAGGAAAAGCTTCATAAAGGAAGCCCCCAAGTAAACAGGGTATTTGAATTTATGCGTCACAAACAAAGTTTGGACAAGGAAAGAATTTTACAAGCAACTTTTTTCCAAAAAAGTATAATGCTTAGTCGAGCCGAACACAAGTTAAAAATTTAAAACTTTGAGCATGAAGGCAACTTAGCTGGTTAATGTGTTCGGTATTGATGACGCGGTACGAGCTTGATGCGGGACAAGGTGCCATCCCCCAAGCCGGTCCCGAGGTGGCGGAGCAAAGAGCTCGGCACTTCGAAGTGGTGACATAGCATGGTCAATGCAGGCCGGCAGAGTGATGCCGAAGTCCCCGGCATGGGGTAATGAAGTGTTGACGAAGCCCCCCGTCCAGCCGAGGTGACGCCAAAGGATATAGTCCGGCTGGATCATTTTCCTGTGCCACATAAAATAGTGCAAACCGGAGATAATAGTAATAATGATAATTAAAAAAATGTTGCATAATAAATAATTTATGCAAAGAGTGTAATAAAAGAAATATGGCCCGGCGCCGAAGTTAATGTCAATGCAGGGTGTCGGCGTGATGCGGTAAAGGCGTGGCAAAGCCTGAATTCACAGGTCGGTCCTAGTTCTGGATGCGGCATTCACCGGACTATGTACGGAGACTGACCGGACAACCATGCGACCGTCGTTAATGCGGCCACCATTTGATAGACCTGTGTACATATGATGGACAAACCAGAGTAATAATTCCTTGGGAAAAATTGAACCCAAACAAGCAAAATATAGTAGGATTAATAGCACCTGGTTTATTTGTTGTAGCAATCCGAATGGAAGGTGATTCCCAAAATTGGGACTCGATCCGCACACCCATTACCGGAGTAGGTTGATGAAGAGATGGCGAAGCATCGATGTCAGCCGATGAGTCGAAGTAGGTCGGCGTGATGGACACCAGCTTGAAGAAGCAATAGTGTGGCCCTGCCGATGCAGGTCGTGACGTGGTCGATGCCGGCTTGATGAAGTGACCGTGCAATGATGCCGGTATGCCCGCTCCATGTAATCCGTGGGGCGACGATGTTGGTGATGATTTATCCTTCGCGATGCTGGGCTCTTGTTCGCCTTGCCGAGATGATGATCCGAAGAAGTTGAGCTCGGCTCAACAAAGTGACGCCGTGTCTAGCGCAGGTCGGCAGCCGTGGAGTAATATTGCTGAACTGTTTTGACACCAGCATGATCTTGAAGATCATGTTCAAAAGATCTTACAGTTAGTGGGATGTGTTCGGAAACAAAACACAATACCCCATACAAAACTTCCTTCAAAAGGGATGTCCGAAATCCTGTTCATAAAAAAGATGAACTCGGGTCGGATTCGTTTTCGCGCAGAAAACAGATCCGAAAAGTGATGCGCTAATCGGAAGGTTCCCGGAGTTTGGACGGTCGGATCGAGCCGAAATTTGGAGAGGTGGTAGATATAGGAATGCCCCAGCCGATCAACGGTTGGATCTTCCAAAGGACGTCCGAGCTAGAAGCTGGACACCACGCCCTAAACTCATCCAAATTCCCGTCCAGATTTGACAGGGCTTTGGTATATCGTGGATTGCCAGAGATTCCTCCATCGGAACTCGACGAAATTTTCCAGGGTTGTTGTAGACTCAATTCCGCACAATTCCACTAAAGCGATCGTTAAAGCGATGCTCGAGCAAGCGGTGGCGGCGGATACGCGTTCGCTGTTTGGAAAAACAGCACGGTCGCTTGAGGGCAATGTTGACGTTGAGCCCCCGAACTCCATAGATGATTCCTCCATGATCTTGATAGAGATCGGAGTTGATGTTTGATGAAGGCCCTCGTCCGGACATGGTGATCCAAACACGGGGCGCAATTCTTGGTCAAACCAAGGTGACCAGTCGAGCTGGTGACGAAGATGCCGAAGTCGCAGTTGATCTGCAGGCGAGCCATCGATCCTTTTGTCGATCACACAGCGGAACTCTCAATGAAAGCACTAATGTCGGTGTCAAAACCGGCGGATCTCGGGTAGGGGGTCCCGAACTGTGCGTCATGGCCGGATGGTAACAGGAGACAAGGGACACGATGTTTTTTACCCAGTTTCGGGCCCTCTCGATGGAGGTAATACCCTACTCCTGCTTGATTAATATTGATGATATGGGTAGTACAAGAGTAGATCTACCACGAGATCAAGGAGGCTAAACCCTAGAAGCTAGCCTATGATATGATTGTTGTATATATTGTATCTTATCTATCGACTAGCCCGGCCTCGGTTTATATAATGCACCAGAGGCCTAGGATGACAAGAGTTCTAGCCGAATACGCCGGTGGGGTGGAGTCCTTGTCTTGATCGCCAAGTCTTGTGAAATCTTCCTTGTACGCGGCAGCTGTCCGAACTGGCCCATGAGTATGCGGCCATGGGGGTCCTCGGCCCAATCTAATAGTTCAGGAGACGACGTGGTGAGTACCCCCTAGTGCAGGACACCGTCAATGTTGTTCACATATTGTTGATCAGAAATGATGTAGAATTTTTGGAAAGCATGCAGTGTTATTTGAAAAGTGTTTTTCAATAGAAAACCTGGATTAAGCTACTTGAACATTGAGCATCGAGATCTATGAGGATAGATCAAAATTGATTAATAGTACTTTCAAACGAACACATACCATGACAAAATTTTGAAGGAGTTCAAAAATAGATCGGCAAAGAAGGAGTTCTTGGTTGTGTTGTAAGGTATGAGTATTGAGTAAAACTCAAGACCTGACCACGGCATAATAGAGAGAAAGGACGAAGGTCGTCGCCTATGCTTTAGACATAGGCTCTATAGTATGCCATGTCATGTACTGCACCTAAAGTGTGCCTTGCCATGAGTCAGCCAAGGGGTACAAGAGTGATCCAGGAATGGATCACACGACAGCGGTCGAACTTATCCTTAGTAACTAGTGGGCTAAGGAATTTTCTCGTTTATGGAGGTGGTAAAAGAGTTCGTCGTAAAGGGTTACGTCGATGCAGCCTTTGACACTAATACGGATGACTCCGAGGAGTAAACCGGATTTGTATAGTAGAACAGTTATTTGGAATAGCTCCAAGTAGCGCGTGGTAGCTGCATCTACAAGATGACATAGAGATTTGTAAAGCACACATGGATCTGAAAGGTTCAGACTCATTGACTAATAAACCTCTCTCACAAGCAAGATATGAACAAACCCCATGGGTGTTGAATTTATTGCAATCACAAAGTGATGTGAACTAGATTATTGACTTTAGTGCAAGTGGGAGACTATTGGAAATATGCCCTAGAGGCAATAATAAATTAGTTATTATTAAATTTCCTTGTTCATGATAATCGTTTATTATCCATGCTAGAATTGTATTGATAGGAAACTCGGATACATGTGTGGATACATAGACAATGCCATGTCCCTAGCAAGCCTCTAGTTGACTAGCTCGTTGATCAATAGATGGTTACGGTTTCCTGACCATGGACATTGGATGTCATTGATAACGGGATCACATCATTAGGAGAATGATGTGATGGACAAGACCCAATCCTAAGCCTAGCACAAGATCGTGTAGTTCGTATGCTAAAGCTTTTCTAATGTCAAGTATCATTTCCTTAGACCATGAGATTGTGCAACTCCCGGATACCATAGGAATGCTTTGGGTGTACCAAACGTCACAACGTAACTGGGCGGCTATAAAGGTGCACTGCGGGTATCTCCGAAAGTGTCTGTTGGGTTGGCATGAATCGAGACTGGGATTTGTCACTCCGTGTAACGGAGAGGTATCTCTGGGCCCACTCGGTAGGACATCATCATAATGTGCACAATGTGACCAAGGAGTTGATCACGGGATGATGTGTTACGGAACGAGTAAAGAGACTTGCTGGTATCGAGATTGAACGAGGTATCGGGATACCGATGATCGAATCTCGGGCAAGTATCGTACCGATAGACAAAGGGAATTGTATACGGGATTGATTGAATCCTTGACATTGTGGTTCATCCAATGAGATCATCGTGGAGCATGTGGGAGCCAACATGGGTATCCAGATCCCGCTATTGGTTATTGACCGGAGAGTTGTCTCGGCCATGTCTGCATGACTCCCGAGGCCGTAGGGTCTACACACTTAAGGTTCGATGACGCTAGGGTTATAGGGAAAGTATGTACATGGTTACCGAATGTTGTTTGAAGTCCCGGATGAGATCCCGGACGTCACGAGGAGTTCCGAAATGGTCCTGGGTTAAAGATTTATATATGGGAAGTCCCGTTTTGGCCACCAGAAAAGTTTCGGGTGCTATTGGTAACGTACCAGGACCACCGGGAGGGTCCCGGGGGTCCACCAAGTGGGGCCACCAACCCCAGAAGGCTGCGTGGGCCAAGTGTGGGAGGGGACCAGCCCCAGGTGGCCTGGTGCGCCCCCCCACCAAGGCCCAAGGCGCGTGGAGAGTGGGAAGGGGGCAAACCCTAGGTCCAGATGGGCCTTAAGGCCCACCCTGGGCGCCCCCCTCTCTTGGCCGCACCCTAGATGGGCTTTGGGGGCTGCCGCCACCCCTAGGGATGGAACCCTAGATGAGGGAGCAGCCCCTCCCCTCCCCCTATATATACTTGAGGTATTGGGGCTGCCCAACACATGATTTGATCTCCCTCTTGGCGCAGCCCTACCTCTCTCCCTCCTTGTCTCTCGTAGTGCTTGGTGAAGCCCTGCTGGAGTCCCGCGCTCCTCCACCACCACCACGCCATCATGCTGCTGCTGGACGGAGTCTTCCCCAACCTCTCCCTCTCTCCTTGCTAGATCAAGGCGCGAGAGACGTCACCGGGCTGTACGTGTGTTGAACGCGGAGGCGCCGTTATTCGGCGCTTAGATCGGAATCGACCGCGATCTGAATCGCTGCGTGTACGACTCCACCAACCACGTTCTTGCAACGCTTCCGCTTAGTGATCTACAAGGGTATGTAGATGCACTTCCCTTCCCCTTGTTGCTAGATTACTCCATAGATTAATCTTGGTGATGCGTAGAAAATTTTAAATTTCTGCTACGATCCCCAACATGCCGCGTCTTCCCCGGCTCCGTGTCGTCCCCTTCCTAGGCCTCGCCATCGTCCACCGCCTTGGTGCTCTCGGCGCAGCGTGGTCAATGTGGTCAACGACCGACTTCCATCGGAAGAGTACTGTACGTGGAGAGGCTGACAGCTGGGTCCACGGCCACGGCCCGGTTTTTTGTGATTTGCCGAGTAAGTCGCTTTGTCAGGCCTGTTGGGCTGCAAATCTTTCAAGACGAGGAGAGCTTCATTCGGCTGGCCGAGAAAATGGCCCATCAGTAATGAGAAATGGGTTGTATATTTTTAAAACACACCAAACCGACAATTAGTTTAAAATATCTTTTTTTCATTTCAAGATTTTAAATTACATTAATTTTTATGCGTGGAGAATTTGTTGGATTTTATATTGATATACATTTATTTTTAAAATCAATTTGAATGTGAGTCGAAATTTTGGGATTAAAAACAGTTCGGACCGCACCGAAATATGCAAAATTTCGTTAATTTTTTAACCGTGGCCATAATATGGGTTGTAATGCTAACAAAAAGAATATGGGCTCCAAAAAAACCTTAAGGATTAGCAAATGCGCTGTAAATTATTAGAAATAATGGCAGATTGGTTGTATGCTGTTTTCCACAGATTTGAGGCTTTTCTAAAAAAAGGTTGACGCACAAGCAGTGACTGTTGGATGTCCATCGAACGGCCGTCGTGCTTCTTCAATCTCTGCTCTTCTTGCTCCAGCTGCTCAAACAAGCGCCGGCGAGACTGCCTGCTCCCTCCTCCCCGTGGCCGGCTGTGCTGCCGCGCAGGCCTCACCGCCCCACCGTACTCCCATCGCTGGCCTAGCCATCCCTCTACTCACCCACACCTGCTGTTATTCTCCGGCAATGGCAGACGAACCAGTAAACCCTCGTACAGTCGGACTCCCCTCCGCGTGGGAAACAACTGCCGAGTCTTCCCTGCCTCCGTGTCGTTTCCTTCCTAGGCCTCGCCGTCGTCCACCGCCCTGGTGCTCTCGGCGTCGCCTGGTCAACATGGTCAACGACCGACACGCATCTGAAGTGGACTGTACGTGGAGAGGCCGACAGCTGGGTCCATGGCCGCACACAAGGAAATGCCTCCTTATTACGCGCAAAATAATGATTCCTCCACCTGACATCAGGGACCCACCGGAAGGGCCTCTGTATTTCGTGAAAAAATGTTACCGTCACTGACAGCTCGGACCCACCAGCTATATCTTCGCACGCAAGGAAGTGCCTCCTTATTACACTCAAAAAAATGAATACCCCCCTGCTAGCTGGGACCCACCTTGGTGGGAGGCTGACCTATGGGCCTACTAAGTTGACGGGGACGAAGGACTTTGTCAACTTAGTCAATATGCACGATTCTAGCTCCAGTGACCGTATGATGTCCATCCAACGGCCGTAGTGCTTCTTCAACCTCTGGTCTTCTTGCTCCAGCAGCCCAAACCAGCTTCGGTCGTGCCTCGTGCTCCTGCCTCCCGTGGCCGGCTGCGATGCGGCGGAGGCCTCACCGCCCCCTACTACTCCCACCGCTGGCCAGGCCATCCCTCTACTCACCCACACCCCCTGTTATTCTGCGGCGACGGCAGCCTCACACCGCAGTGAACCAGTGAACCCTCGTACTCCTCTACGCGTGGGCATCCACTGCCGCGTCTTCCCCGACTCCATGTCGTCCCCTTCCTAGGCCTCATCGTCATCCACCGCCCTGGTTCTCTCGGCGTGGCATGGTCAACATGGTCAAGGAACGGCTTCCATCGGACGTGGACTTTACGTGGAGAGGCTGACAGCTGGGTCCACGGCCGCAGCAAGGAAGTGCCTCCTTATTACGTGCAAAATAATTATTCCTCCACCTGACAGTAGGGACCCACCGGACAGGCCACCGTATTTCGCCCCCCTGACTGCTGGGAACCACCAGCTACATGTTCCCATGCAAGGAAGTGCCTGACAGTCGGGACCCACCTGGTCGAAGCGTATGTAGCGTTGTCATTCTGGTCGCGAACGTGTACGTACATATATACTGGTCGATGTAGAGGCGCGCACATGTCGTATTAGAGGCGCGCACGTAGCATGTACACGTACGTACAGCGTCCAGGGTGCAAGAAAGAAAATATGGCTACGTATGTGTACATACGGGCGGGGTCTCGAATGCCTACTCGCGCATATGTACGGCCAGGGCTCGTGTACGTGGCTGGGTCGGAACGGAGAAAAAGCGTCGTTGTCGTGTTCATGGGGAGGCAACGGAATGCGTCGTGTTCATGGGGAGGCAACGGAATGCGTCGTGTTCATGGGGATGCAACGGAATGTGTCGTGTTCATCGGGAGGGCTTGGACGGAACAGGCGATGGAAACGAGGCCTGGCGTACCGCAGAACGAAGGAAACGGCCTTGTGTTCGACCGGCCACGTTCGAAACGGGATCATGTTCATCGGGAGGGGTCTGGCGTACCGCAAAACGGAGGAAACGGACCTCCTACGGTCGAAACAGGGGTCATGTTGATCGGGAGGGGTGTGGCGTACCGCAAAACGGACGAAACAAACTTGTGTTGGAGCGGTATGGTGGAAACGGGGGTCCTGTTTATCGGGAGGGGTGTGGCGTACCGCAAAACGGGACTCCACGGGATACTGTTCATCTCCACCGTCGACCCCCTCCAGCCTCCACGAGCTACTGTTCATCCATCGCCGACCTCCTCCAGCCACCACCTGCGACTGTTCATCCATGGGCTCCTGTTCATCCAGCATCCACCGCGCGCTACTCCACCGGCTACTGTTCAACCAGCCCTCTCCACGGGCTCCTGTTCAACCACCCCTCCACGGGCTACTGTTCATCCGGCCCTCCACCGTCTACTGTTCATCCTGCCCTCCATGGGGTGGTCCTGTTCATCTAGCCCTCCACGGGGTCCTGTTCATCCAGCCCCAACCGGCTCGATCGATCGGGGTCCTGTTCATCCAGAGGCAACACCACGGGGTCCTGTTCATCCACCCCCACCGAGAACTATTCATCCAACCCCCCCCCCCCCCCCGCAACGCTAACTGCTCATCCAGAGGCAGCATCGATCGGCTTCAGTTAGCAGTAGTAGAGAAGGAATCGCTCGATCGGGTTCAGATAACAGCCATCGATCGATTGCTTGGGTTCAGTAACGCGTAGCCTACAGTGCAATCGCTCGGGTTCAGTTAGAGCCCAACGCCTCGCTCGGGTTCAGTTAGAGCCAACGCCTCACACACACGCGCGTACGTGTACGAGAGAAGCGTGCATCGCTCGGCCCCCGACCTCCCACCGTAACCGGGAACTCCCCGAAATTTTCCTCCCCCTCGCTTCTACCACGGTTTTTTCCGTCATGGACGGCCCAAAGAATGTCATGCAGCTGCGTCTCCGGCTCACCCAGGACGAAAAGCCCATTTTCTGTCATGATTTTTTGTCATAGAAGTAGGAGCCCACCACATCTATGATTATACCGGGTTTTGTCACAATTATCGTCATAGAAGTCTCATATGTATGACAGAAGAAAAATTTTGTTCAGCCCAAAATGTCACGGATGTGTCTTTTTTTGTAGTGACAATGTTCGTTCCATCCCTATCCGCAAGGATGATGAGGTGCAGGTCGACTGCAATCCTCTCCACGGAGCTGCGCCACAAGTACAATGTGCGCTCCATCCCTATCTGCAAGGATGACGAGGTGCAGGTCGACTGCATTCTTCTCCATGGAGCTGCGCCACAAGTACAATGTGCGCTCCATCCCTATCTGCAAGGACGATGAGTGTAACACCCATGATGTGGCTATATAGCCCACGTGTCGGAGCATGACTTAGAGGCATAACCGCATTGTAGGCAAGTCGCAAGAGGGGTAGTCTTTACACATCCCATGTACTGAATAAGAAAGAGATAAAGAGTTGGCTTACAATCGCCACCTCACACAATACATAAATATAGCATTACATCATCTAGAATACAATCAAGGTCCAACTACGGAACCAACATAAAGACAACCCCAAATGCATAAGATCCCTGATCGCCCCAACTGGGCTCCACTACTGATCGTCTGGAAAGGAAACATAGTAACGTCATGAATCCTCATCGAACTCCCACTTGAGTTCGATCACATCCCCTGTACTGGCATCATCGGCACCTGCATCTGGTTTTGAAGTAATCTGTGAGTCACGGGGACTCAACAATCTCACACCCTCGCGATCAAGACTATTTAAGCTTATAGGTAGGAAAAGGTAGTGAGGTGGAGCTGCAGCAAGCACTAGCATATATGGTGGCTAACTTACGCAGATGAGAGCGAGAAGAGAGGCAAAGCATGGTCGAGAAACTATAAAGATCAAGAAGTGATCCTAAAACTACTTACGTTCAAGCATAACACGAGACCGTGTTCTCTTCCTGGACTCCGCCGAAAAGAGACCATCACGGTTACACACGCTGTTGATTCTTTTTAATTAAGTTAAGTGTCAGGTTTTCTACAACCGGATATTAACAAATTCCCATCTGCCCATAACCGCGGGCACGGCTTCCAAAAGTTCAAAACCCTGCAGGGGTGTCCCAACTTAGCCCATCACAAGCTCTCACGGTCAACAAAGGATATTCCTTCTCCCAGGACGACCCGATCAGACTCGGAATCCCGGTTACAAGACATTTCGACAATGGTAAAACAAGACCAGCAAAGCCGCCCGATGTGCCGACAAATCCCGATAGGAGCTGCACATATCTCGTTCTCAGGGCACACCAGATGAGCCAGACGTCGGGTTGGCATAGACCCTAGTTGCCTAGGGGGCGCCGGACATCGCTCAGGTTGGACCAACACTTAGAGAAGCACTGTCCCGGGGGGGGGGTTAAAATAAAGATGACCCTTGAGTCCGCGAAACCCAAGGGAAAATGGCTTAGGTGGCAAATGGTAAAACCAAGGTTGGGCCTTGCTGGAGGAGTTTTATTCAAGGCGAACTGTCAAGGGGTTCCCATTATAACCCAACCGCGTAAGGAACGCAAAATCAAGGAACATAACACCGGTATGACGGAAACTAGGGCGGCAAGAGTGGAACAAAACACCAGGCATAAGGCCGAGCTTTCCACCCTTTACAAAGTATATAGGTGCATTAAAGTAAACAAGATATAATAATGATATCCCAACAAAAAACATGTTCCAACAAGGAACAACTCCAATCTTCACCTGCAACTAGCAACGCTATAAGAGGGGCTGAGCAAAGTGGTAACATGGCCAAACAACGGTTTGCTAGGACAAGGTGGGTTAGAGATTTGACATGGCAATATGGGAGGCATGATATAGCAAGTGGTAGGTATCGCGGCATGGCAAAAGAGCGGGCAACTAACAAGCAAAGATAGAAGTGATTTCGAGGGTATGGTCATCTTGCCTGCAAAGTTCTCCGAGTTGACGTAATCTTGATCCTCGTAAGCGTACTCAATGGGTTCCTCGATCACGAACTCGTCTCCCGGATCTACCCAAGGCAATAACACAAGCAAAGGAAACAACAATGAACCACGGTGCAATGCGCAAGCAACATGATGCAAAACATGGCATGATATGCGGGATGTGCTATGTAATGCATATGCGTGCTCCGGAAGTAAAAGATTGAAACAGGCCTCAACTTGGCAAACCAAGTGCGCCTCTGGAAAGATGAGGTGATTAAGATCGAAATCGATATAAAGATCACCGGATTCGGATGCACGGTTTGCAAATGGCAAGCAAAACAAAAATGACACTATCCTGCCATTAACAGCACGATGCCATCTAAAATGCAACAAGAAACTAAGCTACTGCAATCTAACATAGCAACAAAGCACACGGCGGTGATCTTCTCAAGATGCTTGACAAAAGATGAATACTGGGCTACGGTTAAATCACACAATAGTATGTTCAAACAAGCATGGCAAAAGTGCAAAAGATAACAGCATCACAGACTTAGTGAAAATACTAACATGTTAGGAAATAACATCAGGAAGCAATGTTTAGAGCAAGATAACAACATGCTACAGGAACAGAACATAGCAACACAAGGCATGGCATGAATCTACTCAAAGCATATAACAAAAATTCCTTACTGGCCATAAGCCAAAAAGGATCCGAAGATATGATGGCACCCATGTAAACATAGCAAGTTTCGTTAACAGATTCAGACTTAGCAGAAAACTAGACATGGCATAAACAGAATTACGAAGGCATCTTTGTGAGCTTGATGCACTCACCACAAGGCATTGAATGACAAACTAAGCACACACCCAGCAAGAACACATGTTCAATAAGCTAAACAAAGCAAGAACAATCTCATATCATGCATGGATCAACTACAACAACCTTGGCAAAATTGATTAACATGTAAACAATCTGCTAGGAACATTTTATAGCAAAAGTAGAGCAATATTGAGTCATGCTAGGTTACTCCATAAATGCAAATAGGGACATGGATGGATAGAGCACAACCATATGTCCAAATCATCCTTACTGAACATACTCAAAAGAATCATGGATCACTCTGTAGCAACATGAATACATGGCATAAAAATAACATCAGGGAAATGACTTGCTGAAAATCTAAGTCCCTGAAATCAGCAACATCACGAGAGCTACTTTGCATGCTTGTTCTAGTCACCACATTGATCACAAAAATACATGGCATACACCCCTGTAAAGATGGCATGGCATAGCCCGAAACACATGTAGAGCTCATGCTCATATGCAACACACAATAATCGTGGCATAAATGACAAATGCTCATAATCTGATAAGAAACAGGAACTAACATTTTATAGCACTCTTGCATCAACTATTTGGGCCTCAAGATGGACTCCAACAAGCATCATGCAATGGAACAAAATGAAGAGGACATCATGATGAACATTTTGAAATATCACACGCCCAAAACGGAGCTACGATGACAGAGTTATGATACGATGAACAGAGCTTCAGAATGTTAGGGACTTGGGGGAAAATCAACTCCGAAATCCCAGATCTAGGATTTCGGGCGCGTGGATCGAGGTTTGTCGGAGTTGGCCTGGATCTCGCTGGAGTTTGGGGAGGAGGTGGTCGGAGTTGTAGGGGACGGCGGAAGAGGCCGGGGACGGGGTCGGCGGTGAGGTGGCGGAGGACGGCACGGCTCGCGCGGCGCGGTGGCGGAGGACGGCGCGGCTCCGTCGCGGCGGAGGCGACCGGCGTGGCGCCGTCAAGGGCGGACGGCGGCGGGGAGAACTGGGCGCCGGCCGGCGCGAGAGAAGATGGCGGCGGGGGCGACCACGGGCGGCGCGGGGCGCGGTGGAAGCGGCTGGCATCGGCGGGCGGCGTCCGGGCCTGGAAGGCCCCGGCGGGCCGGCGCGGGCGGCGGCATAGGGGAAGTGGGCGCGGCTGTCCCGGCAAATGGGAAACCGCCACGTGGCGTCGGAGAAGGATCAGACACATCCGGCCGGTGGGGGAGAAACGTCCGGCGGCGGCGGGGAAGAAATTAGGGTTTCGGGACCCGAATTTTGGATGGGGAGAACAAATATATAGGTAGAGGGAGCTTGGAGAGTCCAAATGGAGTTCGGTTTTCGGCCACGCGATCGTGATTGAACGACCGAGAGGATGGAGGGGTCTTGGATGTGTTATTGGGCTACTTTGGAGGGGTGTTGGGCTGCAACACACACGAGGCCTTTACGGTTCCCCGGTTAACCGTTAGAGTATCAAACGAACTCCAAATGGCACGAAACTTGACAGGCGGTCTACCAGTGGTGTACCAAAGCCGCTTGGCTAATCTCGGTCCATTCCGAGAAAGTTTAACCCCCGCTCACGAAAAGAGACAAAAGGGGGCGCCGGAGGACATAGGAGCGCCGGAATGCAAAACGGACAACGGGGAAAATGCTCGGATGCATGAGACGAATACATATGCAAATGCGATGCACATGATGACATGATATGAAATGCATGACATGAACAAAATGCACAACAAATACAAAACCCAACCATGAGGGAATATCATAACTTAGAGCCGAAAATGGCTAGAGTTGGAGTACAATTATGGTAAGTTACATCTGGGGTGTTACAACACTCCACCACTACGGAAGGATCTCGTCCCGAGATCTAGGACTGAAAGAACTCTGGATATTCGGAATGGAGGTGGTCCTCGTGTTCCCAGGTGGCTTCTCGGTCAGAATGGTGTGACCACTTCACTTTCAGGAATTTGATAGACTTGTTGCGAGTCTTGCGCTCAGTTTCTTCAAGAATAGCAATGGGATGCTCATGATAAGACAGGTCTTCTTGGAGATCAATCTCTTCGAAGTTGATGGTTCGGTCAGGAGTCTTGAAACACTTGCGAAGCTGAGACACGTGAAACACGTCGTGCACATTTGGAAAGTTGGATGGGAGCTCAAGTTGATAGGCAAGGTCGCCTCTTTTGCCCATGATCTTGAAAGGACCCACGTATCTAGGGGCAAGCTTCCCTTTGATACCGAAGTGATGAGTACCTTTCATTGGAGAGACGCGGAGGTAGACATGGTCTCCTATCTCGAAAGCCAAGTCACGATGCTTGCTATCATAGTAACTCTTCTGGCGCGATCGTGTGGCTTTGAGATTTTCACCAATGACTTTGCACATTTCTTCAGCCTCTGTGATCAAGTCATTGCCAAGAAGTTGGCGTTCACCAGTCTCTGAACAGTTAAGAGGAGTACGGCACTTTCTGCCATAGAGAATCTCGAATGGGGCCTTGCCAGAACTCTCTTGGAAGTTGTTGTTGTAGGAGAACTCGGCATATGGAAGACAATCTTCCCACTTCATACCGAAAGAAATGACACAAGCCCTGAGCATATCTTCAAGAATTTGATTTACTCACTCGACTTGGCCACTAGTTTGAGGATGAAAGGCTGTGCTGAAGCGAATGTTAGTGCCCTGGCCTTCTAGAAGGAATCCCAGAACTTAGAAGTAAAGATTCTTCCATGATCTGAAGATATCAACTGCGGAATGCCGTGTAAAGAGACAATCCTGGAGGTATATTGCTCTGCGAACTGAGCTGTTGCGATAGATTTTTTGATAGGAAGAAAATGAGACACTTTTGTAAGCTTGTCGATGACAACAAAGATAGCATCATTTCCACGCTTGGACTTGGGAAATCCAGTCACGAAGTCCATCTCAATATGGTCAAACTTCCATTCTGTAATGGCAAGAGGTTGGAGGAGACTAGCTGGCTGTTGGTGTTCTGCTTTCACTCTTCTACAGACATCACATTCATTCACGAACTGACCAATCTCTCGCTTCATTTGAGTCCAACAATATGACTGCTTGAGGTCATGGTACATCTTTGTACTTCTAGGATGAATAGATAGGAGTGAATTGTGAGCCTTGTTCATAATGACTTTACGAAGGTCACCTTTAGGAACAACAATTCGATCCTCGAAGAATAGAGTATCTTTGTCATCAAGGCGATAGCACTTGTACTTGGGTTAGCTCTTGGCAATCCCATTCTTCACCTTCTTCACCATTGCATCAAGAAGTTGAGCCACAGGAATCTGATCTTCCAAAGTAGGAGAGACTTGGAGGTTGGCAAGGAATCCTTGAGGAACAACTTGGAGATTAAGTTTGCGGAAAGCTTCAAAAAGATCCGGTTGGAAGGGCTTGAGAATTAAACTGTTGTAGTAAGCCTTCCTGCTCAAAGCGTCAGCAGTGACATTGGCCTTTCCTGGAGTATATTCGATACTCGGATTATACTCTTGAATCATCTCGACCCAACGAGTCAGCCTTAGGTTGAGGTTGGGTTGAGTGAAGATGTACTTGAGACTCTTATGATCAGTGAAGATGTCCACTTTCCTTCCCAACAAGAGATGTCTCCGTGTTAAAAGAGCATGGACAACTGCCACCAACTCGAGGTCATGAGTGGGGTAGTTCTTTTCGTTGGGCTTCAACTGGCGAGAGGTATATGCCACAACTTTCTTATCTTGCATTAACACAACACCGAGACCTTGCAGGGAAGCATCACAGAAAACCTTGAATGGTTTGGATTCATCGGGAGGAGTCAGAACTGGAGCTGTGACTAACTTCTCTTTGAGGGTGTTGAAAGCAATGTCACATTCAGACGTCCAGACATACTTCACATGCTTCTGGAGGAGGTTGGAAAGAGGCTTCACGATCTTAGAGAAATTCTCAACGAATCTTCGATAATAGCTTGCAAGCCCAAGAAAGTTGTGGAGCTGCTTCACATTCTGAGGCGGTTCCCAATTCACAATTGCAGACACCTTCTCAGGATTAACAGTTATGCCCTTGGCTGAGATGATATGCCAAAGGTAGAGAACCTCATCGAGCCAAAACTCGCACTTTGAAAACTCCGCATAGAACTGATGTTCTCTGAGTTTGTCGAGTACCAATCTAAGTGCTTGGCATGATCCTCCTTGTTCTTGGAAAAGACCAAAATATCATTGAGATACACCAAGACGAAATCATTTGTGTAGGGGTTTAAGATGAAATTCATCATGTGAGAGAATGTTGGAGGAGCATTGACAAGGCCGAAAGACATGACAGTGTATTCATAGGAACCATAGCTTGTTCTAAATGCTGTCTTGGGGATATCTTGTTCACGAATGCGAATCTAATGATAGCCCATACAAAGGTCAAGCTTGGAGAATACTTGAGCACCCTTGAGTTGTTCGAAAAGCTCATTGATGTTGGGAAGTGGGTACTTGTTCTTTATGGTCTTCTTGTTCAATGGATGGTAGTCGACACAAAGTCGGTCTGTGCCATCCTTCTTCTTGACAAAAGGAACACCACAAACCCATGGAGAAGAACTCGGTCGGATCAGACTAGGGCTGGACCCAAATCTCGTAGCTCGCGAGCTTAATAAGCGCTCGATAGTTCGGCTCATTAAGCTCAGAGCTCGTTTCTTAATGAACAGAGCCAATCATTGATTTCAGCTCGTTAAGCTTAACGAGCTTAATGAACGAGCTAACGAGTTTAACGAGTAGCTCATTAAGCTCGTTAGTAACAACATAACACATATTTTCATCTTACGTGACAAATTTTTATAGCACCTCAGCCCATCAATTCAATCTAATCGACATATGAGGCAACAAACTAGTGCATTCCTTTTTGTAGTCACCATATTTCATCTTGAAAACCACACCTACACATTCATCCTGTATATCATAACACATTATAATCTATTAACAAACGCCCGCGAGCGCTCACGAGCTTAACGAGCTTCAAACGAGCCGAGCCGAGTAGGGTTTTCTGCTCATTAATCTTAACGAGCTTAACGAGTCGAGCCTTAACGAGCACGAGCTTAACGAGTACGACCTTAACGAGCCGAGCTACTCGTTAGTCCACCCCTAGATCAGACCCATACACTCTTGTATATCGAGTTGTTTCTTCAGCTCCTTCAACTCTTTTGGTCCAAGCTTGTAAGGACGTTTGCAAACAGGTTCCGTGCCAGGCTCAAGATCAATGACGAATTCAACTGGCCGGTGAGGCATTCCCAGAAGCTCTTCTGGAAAGACATCTTGATATTCACAAACGACTAGAATCTGAGAGATGGCATTCAACTCGCCCTTCTAGTTGAGAGAAAACGGTCGAATGGTATCGTCATGAGTGGCATAGATGATCACATCCTCAGACGAGTGTGTCAATTGAATCTGCCTTGCAGCACAATCAAGCTGAGCCTTGTGCTTAGAAATTCAATCCATGCCAAGAATTAGATCAATATCCGAGTTACCCAGAACAATTGGAGAGGACAGAAATTTATATTCGCGCATCTTGATAGAAACATCCGGAACCATAGAGCTCGCGTTCATGAATTTACCCGGAGAGACAACTGATAACTGCTTAGGCAAATCTTGGAAAGGCAACTCATGCTTAGATGCAAATGGTCTTGAAATGAAACAATGCGATGCACCAGTATCAAAAAGGACTTTTGCAGGAATATCATTAACAGGAAGATTACCCATGATCACTTCTGAAGAGTCATCTGCCTAAGCTGCGTTCATCAAGTTGACCTTTGCAGACTTGGGATTATGCTTGACCACTGCATTGCTGGCAGATCTCACAGCAGGAGGAGGCGGAAGGCGCCTCTGGTTGAAGCATTTGTTTGCATAGTGACCCTTCTACTGACACTTGTTGCACGTAACCTCTGAGAGCGGCCAGTGATACGAAGCACTTGATCTTGGAGCATGAGATGAAGCTTTGTTCTAATAGCCTGGGTTGGGTGGGTGGGAAGATCCATTTCCACCTTTTCTCCTTTGCTGATAAGGCTGATGGAACGGAGGAGGAGGAGGCAACCAGAACTTTTGCTACTTAGCTGCCACTTGAGTTGAAGAAGAAGAAGGAGTTGCATCCCTGACTCTCTTCTTAGAAGCATCGCACTTGAGCTGAGCAGCCTCTTGCTTTACTTCCATGTTGTAGAACTCATCATACTGTTTTGGCTCAAAAAGCACGAGAGCTAGTTGCAGATCTTCTCTGAGGCCACCTCTGAATTGATAAATCATGCTCTTCTCATCAAGGGACGTCTTGTTTGACGAAGCGAGCGAGCCTCTGGAACATGATGTTGTACTGGTAAACAGACAAGCTGCCTTGCTTCAGATTGCGGAACTCCTCACGCTTACTCTCAACAACACTTTGAGGAATGTGGTGAGCTTTGAAGTCTCGGCGGAAATCATCCCAGGTAATCACACGACCTCCTCTGGAATCTTTGTGTTGTTGATACCACTCAGTAGCTTGGTCTTTGAGTTGGAATGAAGCAAACTTGACAAAGTCCTCATGCCTAACGTTGCTACACTCAATATGTTTGCAGATATCCACGAGCCAATCGTCAGCGTCTGTGGCCTTGACACAGTTACTGAAGGACTTCGGCTGGTTTGCGAGGAACTGGTTGAGGGTAGCAAATTGAGCTTGATTGTTGCCATGGCCTTGATTTCCTTGGTTGCGCTCTTGCAAGAGTTGCATAAGCATCTGCGTGTTGGCGTTGGTAGAGGCCATAACAGCTTGCCATGCCTCCGGAGGTGGAGGTGGGGGCGGAGGTTCCAGATTCTGACGTGTTGGAGGAGCCATCCTGAAGAGGTTGACATCCGTTAGCATCTTGACAGACATATATTCAAGCTGAATCATGGATCAAAATTGCAACATGTATCCTTAGCAATCGAACAAGAATGAATGAATGAATTCCAAAGTAAATCATCACACTTCCATAAATTGAGAAGCCACTTGGATAAAGGTAGAAGAATAAAATCAACATGGTACGGATATGAACAAATAATTGGTAAGGATTACCCAATCACAAACCAAATATCTGCGGAAGAAATACTAGCGTTACATGAATTCCCACCTATGAAACTCCCGAAATTTTCTGGTTATGCAATCAGGTGTTGAGGATACAGGGGAAGCATAATATCTCACCCAAAACTAGCAAATACTACATCTAGTTGTATCCATCCTTCAACACATAACCAAGAAACCTTCGGAAATCATTTACCTCAACCTTTGAAAAGCATCCTCTATACGAGTTATGGCAATACTCGTGAACTCCCGCCCTAGTACTGAGTGGCGTCGAGGTTATCTCACCAACAACTGCATAAAAGAGATTTTTGATATCGGCGAACTCAGGTATTCCAGAACTGCAACGATAAAATTGTGACGACAACACCTCGGAGCTCAACTCCCCAGGACACTGCCATGACCCCTAAATGTCAGGAGGCACCAAGAACAATGTTCTCTTCAAAAAACCATCGGAACGATTCCAAGATACCCGCGTGATCCTAATTTTTTTTCATGAAATTTGAGAAGAGAAGAGTCAAAACTCTACATCAGGAAGCCTCACCAGAGCGATGAAGGGACTGAGGAGTAAAAAGAATCCTACTCTTCGATATATATATATATAATCCTAAAAGACTCAAAACATTTTTCTAGACTCAACAACGCCAGCGATTCGATCAAGCAGGGGGGGCCCCTAAGTCGGGGAAGGCTATGATTACCAACTTGTAACACCCATGATGTGGCTATATAGCCCACATGTCGGAGCACGACTTAGAGGCATAACCGAATTGTAGGCATGTCGCAAGAGGGGTAATCTTTACACATCCCATGTACTGAATAAGAAAGAGATAAAGAGTTGGCTTACAATCGCCACTTCACACAATACATAAATATAGCATTACATCATCCAGAATACAATCAAGGTCCGACTACGGAACCAACATAAAGACAACCCCAAATGCATAAGATCCCCGATCGCCCCAACTGGGCTCCACTACTCATCGTCTGGAAAGGAAACATAGTAACGTCCTAAATCCTCGTCGAACTCCCACTTGAGTTCGGTCACATCCCCTATACTGGCATCATCGGCACCTGCATCTGGTTTTGAAGAAATCTGTGAGTCACGGGGACTCAGCAATCTCACACCCTCGCGATCAAGACTATTTAAGCTTATAGGTAGGAAAAGGTAGTG
Source organism: Triticum aestivum (assembly GCF_018294505.1). Lineage (NCBI taxonomy): Eukaryota > Viridiplantae > Streptophyta > Magnoliopsida > Poales > Poaceae > Triticum > Triticum aestivum. The sequence goes on from NC_057797.1 coordinate 196,145,368, forward strand.
AGGTGGAGCTGCAGCAAGCACTAGCATATATGGTGGCTCACTTACGCAGATGAGAGCGAGAAGAGAGGCAAAGCATGGTCGAGAAACTATAAAGATCAAGAAGTGATCCTAAAACTACTTACGTTCAAGCATAACACGAGACCGTGTTCTCTTCACGGACTCCGCCGAAAAGAGACCATCACGGTTACACACGCTGTTGATTCTTTTTAATTAAGTTAAGTGTCAGGTTTTCTACAACCGGATATTAACAAATTCCCATCTGCCCATAACCGTGGGCACGGCTTTCAAAATTTCAAAACCCTGCAGGGGTGTCCCAACTTAGCCCATCACAAGCTCTCACGGTCAACAAAGGATATTCCTTCTCCCAGGACGACCCGATCAGACTCGGAATCCCGGTTACAAGACATTTCGACAATGGTAAAACAAGACCAACAAAGCCGCTCGATGTGCCGACAAATCCTGATAGGAGCTGCACATATCTCGTTCTCAGGGCACACCAGATGAGCCAGACGTCGGGTTGGCATAGACCCTAGTTGCCTAGGGGGCGCCGGACATCGCTCAGGTTGGACCAACACTTAGAGAAGCACTGGCCCGGGGGGGTTAAAATAAAGATGACCCTTGAGTCTGCGAAACCCAAGGGAAAAAGGCTTAGGTGGCAAATGGTAAAACCAAGGTTGGGCCTTGCTGGAGGAGTTTTATTCAAGGTGAACTGTCAAGGGGTTCCCATTATAACCCAACCGCGTAAGGAACACAAAATCAAGGAACATAACACCGGTATGACGGAAACTAGGGCGGCAAGAGTGGAACAAAACACCAGGCATAAGGCCGAGCCTTCCACCCTTTACCAAGTATATAGGTGCATTAAAGTAAACAAGATATAATAATGATATCCCAACAAAAAACATGTTCCAACAAGGAACAACTCCAATCTTCACTTGCAACTAGTAACGCTATAAGAGGGGCTGAGCAAAGTGGTAACATAGCCAAACAAAGGTTTGCTAGGACAAGGTGGGTTAGAGATTTGACATGGCAATATGGGAGGCATGATATAGCAAGTAGTAGGTATCACAGCATGGCAAAAGAGCGGGCAACTAGCAAGCAAAGATAGAAGTGATTTCGAGGGCATGGTCATCTTGCCTGCAAAGTTCTTCGAGTTGACGTAAGCTTGATCCTCGTAAGCGTACTCAATGGGTTCCTCGATCACGAACTCGTCTCCCGGCTCTACCCAAGGCAAGAAAACAAGCAAAGGAAACGACAATCAACCACAGTGCAATGCGCAAGCAACATGATGCAAAACATGGCATCATATGCGGGATGTGCTATGCAATGCATATGCGTGCTCCGGAAGTAAAAGATTGAAACAGGCCTCAACTTGGCAAACCAAGTGCGCCGCTGGAAAGATGAGTTGATTTCGGTCGAGATCGATATAAAGATCACTAGATTCGGATGCACGGTTTGCAAATGGCAAGCAAAACAAAAATGACACTATCCTGCCATTAACAGCATGATGCCATCTATAATGCAACAAGAAACTAAGCTACTGCACTCTAACATAGCAACAAAGCACATGGCAATGATCTTCTCAATATGGTTGACAAAAGATGAACACTGAGGTACGGCTAAATCATACAATAGCAGGTTCAAACAAGCATGGCAAAAATGCAAAAGATAACAGCATCACAGACTTAGTGAAAATACTAACATGTTAGGAAATAACATCAGAAAGCAATGTTTAGAGCAAGATAACAACATGCTACAGGAACAGAACATAGCAACACAAGGCATGGCATGAATCTACTCAAAGCATATAACAAAAATCCCTTACTGACCAAAGGCCAAAAAGGATAAGAAGATATGATGGCACCCATGTAAACATAGCAAGTTTCGTTAACAGATTCAGACTTAGCAGAAAACTGGACATGGCATAAACAGAATTACGAAGGCCTCTTTGCGAGCTCGATGCACTCACCACAAGGCATTGAATGACAAACAAAGCATACACCCAGCAATAATACATGTTCAAGAAGGGTAAACAAAGCAAGAACAATCTCATAGCATGCATGGATCAACTACAATAACCTTGGCAAAATTGATTAACATGTAAACAATCTGCCATGAATATTTTATAGCAAAAGTAGAGTAATATTGAGTCATGCTAGGTTACTCCATAAATGCAAATAGGGACATGGATGGATAGAGCACAACCATATGTCCAAATCATCCTTACTGAACATACTCAAAAGAAGCATGATCACTCTGTAGCAACATGAATACATGACATAAAAATAACATCAGGGAAATGACTTAGTGAAAATCTAAGTCCCTGAAATGAGCAACATCACGAGAGCTACTTTGCATGCTTGTGCTAGTCACCACATTGATCACAAAAATACATGGAATAAACCCCTGTAAAGATGGCATGGCATAGCCCAAAACACATGTAGAGCTCATGCTCATATCCAGCACACAATAATCATGGCATAAATGACAAATGCTCATAATCTGATAAGAAACAGGAACTAACATTTTATAGCACTCTTGCATAAACTATTTGGGACTCAAGATGGACTCAAACAAGCATGGTGCAACGGAACAAAATGAAGAGTACATCATGATGAACATTTTGATATATCACACGCCCAAAACGGAGCTACGATGACAGAGTTATGATACGATGAACAGAGCTTCAGAATGTTAGGGACTTATGGAAAAATCACCTATGAAATCCCAGATCTAGGGTTTCGGGCGCGTGGATCGAGGTTCGTCAGAGTTGGCCTGGATCTCACCGGAGTTTGGGGAGGAGGTGGCCGGAGTTGTAGGGGACGCCGGAAGAGGCCGGGGACGAGGTCGGTGGTGAGGTGGCGGAGGACGGCGCGGTGGCGGAGGACGGCGCTGGTCCGTCGCGGCGGAGGCGACCGGCGTGGCGCCGTCGAGGGCGGACGGCGGCGGGGAGAACCGGGTGGCGGTCGGCGCGCGAGAAGATGGCGGCGGGGGAGAGCGTGGGCGGCGCGTGGCGCGGTGGAAGCGGTTGGCGTCGGCGGGCGGTGTCCGGGCCGGGAGGGCCCCGCCTGGGCCTCGGCTGGCCGGCGCGGGCGGCGGGATGGGGGAAGTGGGTGCGGCTGTCCCGGTGAATGGGAAACCGCCATGTGGCATCGGAGAAGGATCAGACACGTCCGGCCGGTGGGGGAGAAACGTCTGGCGGCGGCGGGGAAGAAATTAGGGTTTCGGGACCCGGATTTTGGATGGGGAGGACAAATATATAGGTAGAGGGAGCTAGGAGAGGCCGAAATCACTGTTCTGACCTTGTGAGCAATCTTTGTTGCAAAATGAACTCGACATGAAAGTATTTCACGATCTGACCCTTTTAGCAATGCCAAAGCCCGCGGCGTTGTCGTCCAACATAGAAACGCCGAGCAAGCCCGCGTTTCCGCTCCATATAAAAACGCCGAGCTAGCTAGTGTTACTGCCCAGGCCAAGCTAGCGTCGTTCGCTGACATGGCATGCTGGAAACGCCAGTATCATTGGCGTTTCTAGCTTGACTACAAATGCCAGGGGCCATGGTGTTTCTGGCCTTGATACGCTTGTCACATCCCTAGCTTTACCCTGGCCTTGGACTAGCTTGGTTGCTGCATCATGTTTAAATTCAAATGAAATTTGAATTGAGGAATTTTCAAAGCCTCAGAATCCTTTAAAAAAATGATCAAGATAAAAATTGCTTCAAATAAGTCCAAGAAAATGTTCTTGTTATCCTCTGGAAATATTGGCAAGAGGTAAAATCCAAACCAATATTTTCGGTATCTCAGAAACATTTATTTTGGGTATTTGAATTAAATCAATAGCTATTTGAATTGGACTTATATCTACTGTTAAATAAATATAGGTCCAATAATTCTGAAATATTTTTGTGGAGCATTGTTTTAATTCTTTTAGCTCCTAAAAATATTGTCAGAAGTAAAATAAATTGAATTGGTTTCAAAACCAAATTCAAAACAAACCTGCAAAATAGAAAACAGAATTAAAACAAAAGAGAGAGAGAGAGAGAGAGAAGGAAGTTACCTGGCCTTACCGTGCAGCCCACCAGAGCCTGGCCCAGCTCCATCTGGCCGGCCCAGCCGGCCCAGCCCACCTCCTCCCCCTTGTCCTCTTCCTCCTCTGCCAGGAGGACGAACAGAGGCGAGGCGTGGCGCGCGCCCGAGAGGCCTCGGCCACCTCCTGCTTCCCCCCTGGCCACCTCCTGCCTGGTTGCCTCCCTCCTTGACGCCCGGAGACGCCACGCACTCCCCCTCGCCCCCTGCACCTCTCCTCTCTCCCCCTGGACCCCATTCCCTCCTCTGCTTCCCTCTCGCGCACACCACCGAGCGGAGCTCGCCGTCATCGTCGCCGTACCCATGGCCACCACCACCCCCTCTCCTCCCCGACGTTCTCCTGAGCTCCGCAGTGCCTCCCTCGACCTCCCCGTCGGCTCACGCGATCGGAGAAGCCCCGAAGCGCCGTCCCGATGCTTTTCCCCTCCTCGGCCACCGAGGACCGCCGCTGTCGATTCGCCGCCTCCGACGCCTCCCCGAGCTCCCCGAGACCGCCGACGAACTCCCCGTGGGCTCCTCTTCTCTTCCCCTCACTCCGCACCTGATTTCGTTCCCTAGCTCCTTCTTCCACCACGGCCGAAGCTCGCCGCCGCCGTGCCTCGTCGCCGTCGTGGCCAGAGCCACTGGAGCTCCCACCTGAGTGCACCATCGTGCTCAGAACGTCTCCACAAGCCCGTAGCACGCCCCAGCTCGCCTTCCTGTGCCCCCTAGCTCTCGCTCGCGTCTCGCCCGAACTCCGGCCGCCGCCGCAAGCTCGCTTCCGACGAGCTCGGTCCACCCCAGCTGCTCCCGCTTGCCCCGTTAGATGCGCCACTCCTCCAGCTCCCCGTAGAGCCAAACCCCGTCGCAAACCACCGTCTGTAGCACCGTCCCGAGCAACTCCGGCGAGGTCCCGCCGTCGCCGTGGTCGCCGGCGTCACTTGGTGACGTGGCACGTCATTAGCCACTAATGACCCAGCCAAACCAACCCCAGTGCCACTGCCATGTGGGCCCCGAGCCTAATTAGGTTAGTTTAATTTTTCTGTTTAGATTAGTGCTAATCTGTGGACCCCATGTGTCAGATTTTGACTTAGTCAAGTCAACGTTGACCGGACCCACCTGTCAAACACCCAAACCAGCCCTGTGTCACTGACGTGTGGCCCCCACACGTCAGGTTTGACTCTGGGCGACCCAGTTGACCTGCTGACGTCATGATGATGTCAGGCTGACACAATATGTATTTTCTGGATTTAAAAATAATCAGGAAATTCCAGAAAATTGTATAAACTTCTAAAATTCATAGAAAATCAACCGTAACTCCAAATTAAATAAATTATATATGAAAAATTATCAGAAAAATTCAAGGAATCCATCTGTACCATTTTCATGCATGTTAGAACAACTTATAGGTGCTTTTTGGCACAAATCAATTAAATGGCATTTGAATAATCACATATGGAGTTTGAATTTGAATCTTGTATTCAAACCAACTTCATTTAATCTGTTGCTAGTTGCATTAGCACAAAACACATTCATTTTGCCATGTCATGATCATGCATCATATTGTGCATTGCATTGATTGTGTTCCCTTCTGTGTTGCCGGTATTTGTCCCCTCTCGATAGACGTGATACCGATGATGCGATCGTTGACACTGATGAAGACTCAATGCTATCTTCAGAAGTGCCAGGCAAGCAAAACCCCCTTGTTCATTCCGATACAATCCTACTCTCTCGCTCCTGCTCTCTTTTACTGCATTAGGACAACATCGATTCATCTGTTACCTGCTGCGGTAGCTGAACCCCTTTATCCTTTGCATGACCTGTCATTGCCACAGTAAATAGATGAAACCCACTAGCATGAGTAGGAGTTGTTTGAGCCCTGTTGTGCCTACTCATTCATGCTTGTTTGTCATGCCTGCTACTGCTTAGAGTCGAGTCAGGTCTGATTCATCCGGGATGAATCAGAGGTGTGTGAACATGTCCTACGGTGTGTGAGCTAAGCGTGTGAACACGATTTGGTAAAGGTAGCGGTGAGAGGCCATGTAGGAGTACATGGTGGGTTGTCTCATTGCAGCCGTCCTCAGGAACTGAGTTCTGTGTTTGTGATCCATGATTCAGCTACTACCACGCATTGGGCCCGAAACCAATGGACCCTCTCGGCTTCTTAATCACCCTTGTCCTCTGTCCAGGAGTTGCAAGTAGTTTCTGGTGTTTGTAGTATGCTGGAGGCCGTGCGCAGCGCTGACCGTAGGGGTGGGCTGTGATGCGGTAGGCACGTGGCACGGTGTACCGGGCGCCCGTTTGGTGTCTCGGGAACCCTGTTCACATCGTTTGGGGCTGTGAGCGAAACTCCGGCCGGATCTCCTCATGGATGGAACCCGAATAGGCGATAAACCTGGACTAGAGACTTGAGTGTTTAGGCAGGCCGTGGCCGACACCCACGTTGGGCTTCCGCTTGAAGGTTGCCGAGTACATGTCGTGTAAACGGCGGTAAGTGGTGAGAGCGTGTGTGAAGAAGTACACCCCTGCAGGGTTAACATCATCTATTCGAATAGCCGTGTCCGCGGTAAAGGACTTCTGGGTTGCTTATATCAGTTCATAGACAAGTGAAAGTGGATACTCTAAAATACGCAAGATAAGCGTGAGTGCTATGGATGGCGTTCTCGTAGGGAGACGGGAGCGGATCCATAGTGGTGTATTGATATGGTGAATATGTGGACTCGTGTGCACCACCTCAAAAGAGTTACTCGCAGTCGTAGTTCAGGATAGCCACCGAGTCAAAGTTGGCTTGCTGCAGTTAAACCCCACCATCCCCTTTGTTGATAATGATGCATATGTAGATATTTCTGATGTAAGTCTTGCTGGGTACATTTGTACTCACGTTTGCCTATTTTATGTTTTTGCAGAGAGACTTCGGTCTCGCTAGTAGTTCCACGTGGACTTCGACGTTTAGCTTGATACCTCAGCTACGATCTTGTGCCCTCGGCAGGATCTGGTAGATAGTCAGGCTTCTCAGCCTTTTTCATTTATAGATGTCTGTACTCAGACATGATAGCTTCCGCTTGTGCTTTGATTTGTATGCTCTGATTGTTGGGTCATGAGACCCATGTTTGTAATATCTCACTCCTCGGAGCCTATTGAATAAATACTTGAGTCGTAGAGTCATGTTGTGATGCCATGTTGTATTGCACATATCGAGCATATTGTGTGTATGTTATTGAAATGCTTGATATGTGTGGGATCTGACTATCTAGTTGTTTATCTTTAGTAGCCTCTCTTACCGGGAAATGTCTCCTAGTGTTTCCACCGAGCCATGGTAGCTTGCTACTGCTCCGGAACACTTAGGCTGGCCGGCATGTGTCCTTCTTCGTTCCTGTGTCTGTCCCTTCGGGGAAATGTCACGCGATGAATACCGGAGTCCTGTTAGCCCGCTACAGCCCGGTTCACCGGAGTCCTGCTAGCCCAGTGCTACAGCCTGGATTCACTCGCTGATGACCGACACGTTCGATGTTGGGTCATGAATGCCTGTCCCTGTAAGTCTGTGCCACTTTGGGTTTACGACTAGCCATGTCAGCCCGGGCTCCTTATCATATGGATGCTAGCGACACCGTCATATACGTGTGCCAAAAGGCGCAAACGGTCCCGGGCCAAGGTAAGGCGACACCCGTGGGAATACCGTGCGTGAGGCCGCAAAGTGATATGAGGTGTTACATGCTAGATCGATGTGGCATTGAGTCGGGGTCCTGACAACGCTACAAACAATGAGCCTTGTAGGCTAGGGTATAGGCTGGTGGACATGCATGCTTGCACGGACTGCTAACAATGCGCTGCACCACAATATAGTACTTCTTGCAAAGCTAAAGGATGGTGGACATGCATGCTTGCACGGGCTGCTAAAAATGTGCTGCACCACAATCTACTTCTTGTAGGCTAGGCTATAGACTGGTAGACATGCATGCTTGCATGGGCTGCTACTGTTTGGAGTGGCAGAACTGGCATCATGCATATGCTTGCATGCATAGCATCGAAAAAGGATCATGATCTAGGAAAATGCTCAATGGCCTAGCGGCAAGCATGCATGTCAAGGCTAGAAACGCCATGGCCCCTAGCGTTTGTAGACAAGTTAGAAACGCCAACGGTCTTGGCGTTTCCTGCCTGCCACGTCAACGAGCGAAGCCAGTTCAGCCTAGACAGCAACGCGAGCTACCTCGGCGTTTTCATGTTGAGTAGAAACGCCAGCTTGCTCGGCGTTTCCATGTGAAACAGAAATGTCACGGTCTCTGGCGTTGCTAAAAGGGTCAGACCGTGAAATACTTTCATTCAGAGTTCATTTCGTGCCATAGATTGCTGACGAGGTCAAAATAGTGATTTTGGCCGCTTGGAGAGTCCAAATGGAGTGCGGTTTTCGGCCACGCGATCGTGATCGAACGGCCAAGAGGATGGAGGGGTCTTGGATGGGTTATTGGGCCACTTTGGAGGGGTGTTGGGCTGCAACACACACGAGGCCTTTACGGTTCCCCGGTTAACCGTTGGAGTATCAAATGAACTCCAAATGGTACGAAACTTGACAGGCGGTCTACCGGTGGTGTACCAAGGCCGCTTGGAAAATCTCGGTCCATTCCGTGAAAGTTTAACACCCGCTCACGAAAATAGACAATAGGAGGCGCTGGAGGACGTAGGAGCATCGGAATGCAAAACGGACAACTGGGAAAATGCTCGGATGCATGAGACGAACACGTATGCAAATGTGATGCACATGATGATATGATATGAAATGCATGACATGAACAAAATGCACAACCAAGACAAAACCCAACCACGAGGGAATATCATAACTTAGAGCAAAAAATGGCAAGAGTTGGAGTACAATTATGGTAAGTTACATCCGGGGTGTTACAATGAGGTGCAGGTCGACTGGGGTATTTCCTTCAAAGTTACATCTCAAAGAATATTCCGAGTGAAGAATAAGTTCCACTTGAAGGTAAATGCAAGCACATGCAGAAGATAAACCAAGATCAGATAAAATCTCAAAGGTCTCAGGATGAAGATAAAAGTACTCGGGCGTCAGGCCCGAAAGAGTTTAACGGTTACAATAACCACTCGGCATACCAAGGCAAATATAAAGCAAGTTTGAGTATCAAGTTGGTTCACTCAGCAGGAGGAGGACTGACAGGCTCGGCGAACTCGTCCAAGTCGATCCCGTCCGCGATCCGAGTAGCAGCAGCAATGAAAGTTTCCATAAAGGACTGGAAGTCATGACTTTTTGTGTTGGCGACCTTGATCGCCGCCAGCTTCTCTTCTCGAGCCTCTCTATAGTGGACCCTGACCAGTGACAGAGCCACGACACCACCGCAGCGGGCAAAGGACTTCTTCCATTCCTGCACTCGGCCAGGGACCTCATTGAGTCAAGCCATCAGAGACTCGAGATCATTCTGAAGCGTTACCCTTGGCCAAAGCGATGAGTCGATGCATGAAACTGCAACCTTCAGACGGGCAAGCTAACTTGTAACACTGGGGACGCGAGATTCTAGTCAAAGCATATTCATGGCAGCCTCATCCCCGACTAGAGAAAGGATAGGGTCCAAGCCTGTCTCGACCCATCCAGTATCCTCTTCAAAGTTTTGGCAGAATTCTGCAAAGTCAAAGAGTTAATGAGTCGACTGGTTGGATCCAACTTGCAAACAAGGAAAACAGTCGAGTAAAAAAGAGGTACCTTCGAGCATAAGAAAGAGTTTCTTGGCAAGAGCTTTCAGATAAGCCTCCAAATCATTCCTCCTGCGAGTCATGCTCTCCAGCTGGTCGGTCAGAGCCACTTTATCTTTTTTCAGATGAGTTGCCTCTCGATTGGACTCAGTGAGAGGCGACTTCAGCTTGTTGATTTCTTCCTCTAGTGCTCCGACCGAAGCCAGTTTCTGGTCAGCAAGGGCAGTCTTCTCATGAGCCTCCTTCTGCGCAGCGGCAAGATCCAGATGCTTCTTCTCCAAGGCCAACCTCATTTTCTCTGCAAAACTCACATTTAGATCAAACAAAAGATCGAAGGAATAATTTAAAGGACGATCCACATGAGCAGTCGATAGGCAGTTACCTTCCATATCGGCAACTTCATCTTGAGCCTTCTTCAAGTTTTGTTGGGCCAGCTCCAGGTCAAAGTTGAGTTGCCTCTGCTTCTCCTCAAATTCGGAGAACTTGGAAATGAGCGTGCAAGATTTCTGTAGTAAGTAAAAGACATATCAATCGACGCGATCAAAGATTATTTACTTCCGGGTGAATAAAGCTTCAAGACTACTCAGACCCCAACCGACTGCCAACAGTCGACTGCGGTCTCGGGGACTACACCCAATGGGTGCACTTGATGTGCCCCCACTGGTTTGGATTCCATTCGGCTGGTCCGCCCAGACCGAATATATATATAAAAGTGCTCACACCCCAGCCGACTGCCAGCAGTCGACTGCGATCTCGGGGACTACACCCAGTGGGTGCACTTGGCGTGCTCCCACTGGTTTGGATTTCACTCGGCTGGCCCGCCCAGACCAAGTGCACAAAATAAAAGAAAAGAGACGAAAAGTTCTCGGACCCCAGCCGACTGCCAACAGTCGACTGCGGTCTCGGGGACTACACCCAGTGGGTGCACTTAGCATGCCCCCACTGGTTCAGATCCCATTCGACCAGACCGAGTGGAAGAATGCAAATAATAAAGACGACAAAACACCCAATGGGTGTACAGATTTGAAGCAGGCAATAAGAGATTGTGCGAAGGAAAATATTTAGGTAGCATATCCTAATAAGACAAGTTCAGTCGGAAGTCAAGTTCAGTCATAAGTCAACTTACCTGGACATTGGCTCGAAGAGTCGCGCTAACGTCGTAAGCAGTGTGACTATTGTCGTGCACTACCTTCATCCGCTCCATCATTACGCCAGCCTGATGGATAGCCTCCGAGGTGGTGTCCAACTGGCTTTCCGGAACATGATAGGTGGTGAAGAAGGGGACAGACGGTCCAGACGCAGCAGCTTGGAGCTCCGAGGCATGAGGTTGGACGGTTGAAGAAAACACTGGTACAGTCGACGATGTGGGGCGCTCACTCGAAACTAGGATAGCAAAGGTTACAAAGGCTCTACTTGCATCTTCAGGCTGTTGGACTGTTGGTTCTGTCGCCGGTTCCGACCGAGTTATCTTGCCAGCAACTGCTTTCTTGCTCTTCCTGGGCCTCAGTGGCACATCCTCGTCATCATCCGAAAGCTCAATGACATTGCGAGGGGCTCCAAAGAAATCAGTTGACCTTGGATGAGTCACCATAAGTTAATCGACCATACAATCAAGAACGAGATCACGAGGATTATACCCGAATTGGAGGCGACCGCATCTTCCATGTCCTCGTCTTCATACTGGCGAGTGGAAGTCCCAGAGGTAGCGGCACTACAAATTTCAGAGTTCAGTCAGTCACGTCTGACGAAATGAGTCGACTCAAATCCAAATTACTACTATAACAAGAAATCAAGTCCAACTAATACCCAGAAGTAATGGGGATGGCCACTTTGATCTTCGGCAAGGCCTTTGGCGGTTTGGATGGCATAGCTTTCGGTTGCTTCGACGCCTTTTCAGTCGGTGCTGGAGAAGACGTTCGAGGGCACTTCGATGACTGCCCAGTCTACGTGGCTGCCTTGTCATGGGCACTTGCTGGATCATGAGAAAGCTTGGATCGTTATTCCCTACGAGGAGGAGAGTCGACCTCTTCTTCATCACTCGGGTCGTCGTTGTCCTCGTCCTCCTCGTCAGAGCGCCACTCGCCGCTCTCACCTCCACTCGCTTCTCCCTCTGGGTCCTGCTCCTGCTCCCCGTTGGGCATCAAGTACATCTTAGTCAGGGCCTACAAGACAACAAACAAGACAAGAGACAGTCGGGTGACAGTAGACAACAACTTGATAAATCAAGAAAACACTCGACCATGTGGAGTCATACCTTGTTAGTCTCGTATGAGTTGTTGAGTGAAGGAATCCTCCGGGATCCCCTGGGGTTGTCTTTGTTGCCAGTGATACTCTTCAGCCACCCTTCCAACATAGCATCATCGAACTCCTCTGGATGGATCCAAGTGGTGTAGTCGATGCCTGAATACATCCACATCGGATGGTCACGGGCTTGAAGTGGTTGGATGCGTCGCCTGAGGAAGACCTCCAACAGATCCATACCGGTTACCCCATCACGAACAAGTTGAACTACTCACTCAACCAGCACCTTCACTTGCACCTTCTCCTCTGGGATCACTTTCATAGCAGAGGGCTTCTCCACTCGGGCCATGGAAAAGGGGGAAGTCCAGTCGACTGACCTAGAGTCGGCTGGTCCTTGCAGTAGAACCAGGTCGACTGCCACCCTCGAACCGACTCAGGAAGGATCATGGCAGGAACACAGCCGGGGCAGAACTCCACAGCAGCGGCAGCAACAACCACTGAGTTGGCCACCGCCGGGTCAGGAGACCCCGCGTGCCCCCCGGCTCAAATTCTGATGGACCTCATGGATAAACTGACGACCCTATTGACTGTCGTGGTAGATCTGGCGAATCAAGCTCGGCATGATGTAGAGGTGGCACGCGTATGTGAGGAGATGGTACAGGCTAAAGAAAATTTAGCAATAGAGGAGGTCAGGATGGACGTGGAGCGGGTGGCTTTGGACGCTCGTGCTCAACAGCTTCAGGAAGAGACTTTTCGGCTCTCGATGGATTTGAACGCGTCAAACGAGGTCATGAGAAGAAGGCATCAGAAAACTCAGTCACGTCTACCTCTGACGCTCGATCTTAGGAACCTTTTTCATACGCCTGGAGCCAGGGCAAGTAACCCGCCAAAGGCAAATCGGATCACGACACCCGGGGCACCGGTTCAGCCGCGCGCCATGGAACCGCCTTGTATACATACCACTCCGCCTCATTATGTACCAACACCGCCGGGTCACTTCTCCAATCCCTTGGAAAACCTCATTGCAGCTTCGGCTCATTTGGCGGCTCTCCCGATGGAGGGCGACTCTCCGGCAGCGATCGAAACCCGAAGGGTGAGAGAACTTCTTCAAACAGCTCTGGTGCAGCAGGATGCGTACTCTTACAGTCGGGACAGGATCCATTCAACCCCTCGCCCGAGCCAGAGCCCAAGCTACAGTAGGCGTATGGATTCAGCTGACATGTCAAGCAATGTTCAACGCTGCAACCGGCCGCACAGGCATGAGGCGGGACAGGCTGGAGCCCTTAACTTGGCGGATCAGGAGAGGATCCGACAAGAGGCTGAGCGAGCGATTCAATTGGTAGCGGAGCAAGCGGCTTAGCAGACTTTTCCGGCTTATCCAGCAACCTCGGCTGAGGCAGGAGTGGCCGCGTGTAACATCCCACAATTCTAAATTTTGGAATGTTATATTAAATAAATAACTTGATTGATTGTTTGTTTGCTGTGTGAATGGTTGTGTGAAATTAAGTGAAATTTAAAACTTTTTGAAAGTTAAATGAGAGGGAATGAAAGGACTTCCCAAACTTTCATCCTTGCATTTAATCTCAATGAAATTCAAATTCATTTCATCACAATACCGATGAGTGAAGAAAACATGACTTCTTCTAGAAACAAAAAGGGTTTTGAAAGATTTTTGAATTTCATTTTTGAAAGCATTTCAAATTTACAAACTTTATGCAACTCAATGATTTTCATGAGAGAGGATAAAATGACTTCTTCAAAATATAGGAAATATGAGTTCGAAGTATGAAGAAAAGGTTTGTATTTTAAATTCAAAACCATTTGGAAGTTTTTGGGTTTTATTTTCAAATTATTTTTCTCCAAAAATAAAATATATGGAAAATAGGGTAAAATGATTCCCTACATTATAAAAATGGAGAAAAATAAATTTTAAATCATTTTGGCATTTTAAAGAAATTTTATTTGAATTTTATTTGCAGCAGTACCACTATTTGTTTTCTTAGAATTTGTGTGAATTTTATTTCATCTTGTAAAATAGTTTATATTGTAGGTTTTCTTTTTCCGGTCATTTTGATATATAATACTCCTATATTTTATTTTCATTTTATTTTTATAAAATTATTTTTCTTCGGGGAATCTTTTAAAAAAAGGGAAAGGAATTTTCTTTTTTTGGGCCAAATCCGGCCTGATCCGATCTGAATCTTCTCCTTCCTCCAGCACAGGATATCATCCCGATCAACTGTAGCACCGCGCCGGACCTCACCAGAATCGCGGGATTAGCGAATCCTGGCCGACCCCTCGCCCAAGCCGCACCCCAACCCTATAAATACCCCCTCCGCCCCCATTCCCGCCCCTAGCCCCTCCTCTCCTCGCCCCACATCGCCGCGCCACCTCGCCGGAGTTCGCCGGACCACCGCCGCCATTGCCGCCCCGCCCCGCCACCACCGGACGCCCCCGCCGCCACCCGCCACCACCATCTGGCCGCCCTTGACGAGCCGCCCCCGCCAGACTCCTCGCCTCGCCGGAGGACCCACCGGAGGACCACGCCGGAGCTTCAGCAGAAGCTCCTCACCGGACTGCTACAGTAAACCCGATCTACTGTTCACCTTTTTTTCGTTCTGTTTTTTCAGAATAGTTCCAAATTTGTAAATTCAATAACTAATTATCTATAATGTATTTTTGAGTGATTCCAACTGTGTTGGATCACAAATTTGTTGAAGCTTCTGTTAGTGTTACTGGATTTAAAATTTGAGTAGTTTAAATTTGAGTTTGATAAATTTTGTTCAAATTAGTATTTTGGTCATAACTTGAGTTTAAAAATAGATTTTAACTTGATTCTTTTTGCTACTGGTCACTTGTGGTATTGTTTAACTGTAGGATTTAGTTTGGTAATTTTAGAGCATTTTAAATTAGGGTTTTATTAGAAACAGCACTGTTTTGCTTATATAGTTGTTTTGGTTATATAATTATTGTTTTTAATTATTTTAGTTAATTCTTTTTGTAGATTTTTACTTGTTGTTCTATATTTCTGTTAGAATACAGTAGATAATTTTTTATAGCTATTTATTAGAGTTTAGTTATTGTTTTGTTTTACTATTGTTTAGTTATGAAACTAGGATAAATAGAATAGTTTTATTAGTTTTAAAAGTAATTTCTTTTGCCACTTCAAGTTACGTTGTTATTATTTCTGTTATTTGTAAATTAGTTGTTATATTTATTTAGTATAGTTTATTAATGTTTTAATGAATGCTTGGCTGTTATAGTTGTCTTAGTGTTTTGCTAGTTGTTATAGTACTAACTAGATGGTTATAGTAGTTTTATCTTAGTTCTTTTTGCTAGTTATTAAATTAGTAATTTATTTTCTGTTATTTTATTAGAGTTATATTTTTTGCTGTAGAAAAGTTATTAGAGTAATTTAGTGATGTTATGTAAGATTTGTGTGAATTGGTCTCCACTAGTTTTCCTTGAAATTTTCTTTCGAAGTTTTCCTTTGGTTTTTATTTGGTTTTCTTCTTGCTTTTTGATTGTTATTTTGATTGCTAGTATTGTTTGCTAGGACGATTGCTTATATGATTACCATGTTTGACTATATAGATTTACATCGGAGTGACGAATAGTTTTATCAAGTTTCTGAGAGCGTTTATATCTTCATCAACATACCAGGCAAGTTCACTTTGACCATATTTTCATACCAATGTTTTTATTGCATTTAGTGGCACCATTATTTCAATCCCTCCAGTAGTGATATTGAATTCTTGTAGTTGAGTAGAATGCATGAGGTAGGAACCCACCTCCCTGTTACCAAGCCCGGGACGTATATAGTTTTAATGCTACGCTGTAGTAGATGGGGTTTGGTATGAGTGCTCGGGAGTGGTGTGAGAATGAAGGACTTTACGTCAAAGACGACAACTTCATGATGGCATCTACAAGGACTGCATCTTCAGGACTCCTCAAGATTTCAAGACTCGAGACAAGAATTCAATAGACACTACTGGGTGAAGGACGGTTGACGGGCACCCTGGAGAAGCCAGTGGTTGGCCGGGATGCATGGAGAAGCGCCATGACATCTTGCGGAAAGCTTCACCCAGACTCAAAGAGACGGAAGAATACTTCATGCCCGGAAGCTTACCTGTGCAACCGTAAGTCACTATGAGCTCTGGCTTGGTTGACCTTAGTTGTGACTCTGGCTGGGACGGTGCTAGCAGATGTAGAACTACGATAGGATTGGATGAGCACCGGACAGTGGTCAGAGGAACTCTTCGGAAGACCATGTTTCGGTCATCTTGTTCTCAAACACCCTGAAGTGCGAGAATGTAAAGAGAGGGATCGAATCTTGCGGGTAAAGTGTACAAACCTCTGGAGAGGGTTAAAACCTAATCGATTAGCCGTGTCCCCGGTTACGGACAATTTGAGCCTCTGGACTTGGATCTATTTTGGAACTCTTAGCACCGGACTGATAATTTAATTATGGGCAACTTATGATGATTTGGGTATGAGACATCGGTTGGCGGAACCATGTCATGGCAGAAAACTCCGTAGTAAAGACTCTTGATATTCCTTTGTTGTAGGGAAAATAAAACCAGCTTTTATGCAAACAAAACTCAGATACAGAGCCACAAAGCCATATTGCATATAGTATAGTTTATCATTTGTTTTCTCTTATTGTGATCTTGCCGGTACATTCAATGTACTGACCTACACGGCTGCAACGTCTCATGTTGCAGATATGTTTCTTCCGACGAGTAAGAGTTACGTCATAGGGTTACAGTCTACACTCAACCTGCCGATGGCGTTGATGGGACTCCACACCCGATTATTTGTTTCCGCTGAGACTTATGAGGTATATATCAGTTTTACTTTATTTATACATGTGATTGCACTTTGATATATACATTGATGTACTGTGTGTGCCAGCATACCGATCCAGGGATGGCACAGATACACAGAGGCTTGACCGTCTGAGGTCGGGTCGCTACACCACGAGAACCGGAGGTGTCCCTTGCCTGGTGCCTGCCATACGTAATGAGTGTTTGCCAAAGGATTTCAAGGGGCCTCGTAAGGTGCCTAATTACACGGCCGATTTGCAGCCTGGGGCCTGGATTGAGAGTTATGAGATGGCCATGGAGCTGTTGGAGGTTAGCGATGCGGCAATGACTAAATATTTCACCATGATGTTGGATGGAACAGCTCGTACTTGGCTAACAACCTATGTCAATCGTGGACCTGACTAATTGTAAACAAGAGGATGGTGAGTCCACAACCCATTGGGTGCGCCGGGTCAAGGAGATAATTCATTCATCTGATCAGATTGATGCCGGCTCGGCAGTCTTAATATTGGAGAAAAATTGCCGTTTTGAACCTGTGAAGAAGAAGCTGGGGCGGCTTAAACGTGACTGCAATGACATGGGCCAGTTGATGGCGGCTCTCGTCAAATATGTTGATTCTGATAGTACCAAGGACCCTGTGTCTGTTGAAGAAAAGACAGGGAAGGGAAAGAAGAATGGCAATGGCAAGGGTCACCAGCATAACCCAGCAAATCAAGGAGGTAATAAACGTAAGGCTGACGAATTTGTGGCTAACACCAATGCGCAGGGCAACAATCAACGGCGCAAGGGTAGGCAGCCCCCTCGGTCGAGCGGGTCAGGTCCCACCCTTGAGCAACTATTGAATGAACCTTATCCGAGACATGGCACCCGGGAGAAGCCAGCCACCCATCTGTGGAAGGACTGTACAATCATGAAGGCATTCAAGAATTCAAATGCATTCGATGGAAGTCACGGCCCTGGCGGCAGTTCAGGTGGAGGCGGCTTTCATGGCCCGGGCGCTGGCTCAGGTGGAGGCGGTTTTCACGGTCAGGGACATGCGGGTAACCAAGGAGGTTATAATCCGCAACCCGGCCAAGGTAATCAGCAGCAATCCGGATATCAGAGCAACCCAAAACAGTTGAATAGTGGGCAATATCATGTGTTTACCACTAGCTTGTGCAAGTGGGACCAAAAGCTTCAAAAGAGAGTTGTCAATGCCATTGAGCCGGCGATTCTGCATTACTTACGGTGGTCAGAACAGCCTATTGTGTGGAGCAGAGAAGATCATCCTCCCCGGGTTGACAATCCGGGTCACTTGGCCTTGGTAGTAGCGCCTCAGGTTGGTGGATATAAATTCACTAAAGTGCTCATGGATGGAGGCAGTAGCATCAACATTCTCTACTATGAGACGTTTCGTCAGATGGGGTTGACTGATAAGAGTCTTAAGCAATCTAACATTGTTTTTCACGATGTGGTACCTGGCAAATCGGCATACCCAGTTGGCAAGATTGAACTGGAAGTAGCCTTTGGGGATGAATATGATTCCAGAGCGGAGAAATTAACCTTTGAGGTGGTTAAGATCAAAAGCCCATATCATCCTTTGTTTGGATGGCCGGCTTACGCCAAGTTCATGGCTTGGTCATGTTATGTGTATCTGCAGCTCAAGATGCCGGGTTACAAGGGCACCATTACAGTACATGGAAGCCGGAAAATAGCCCTGGAGTGTGAAGAAGGAGATGATGCATATGTCGAGTCTGTTTGTGCAACGAAGAAGCTGAAGTTTTATAAAGATAATGTTGACCCGGCAGACATGACATCTCTAAAGAAGCCAACAATGGAGCATGAACCGGTGTTGAAATTCAAGTCAGCTGATGACACCAAGATGGTTTGATTTTGTGCCCGGCGACTCATCCAAGAAATTCATCATAAGTGCCAACTTGGATCCAAAATAGGAAAGCGCGCTCATCGAGTTCATCAGTATTGCATGGAAACCTTCTGACATGCCGTGTGTCCCGAGAGAACTCGCTGAGCACACTCTCAATATTGATCCAAAGTTTAAGCCGGTCAGGCAGTTTCTCCGACGATTCAACGAGGAAAGGCGCAAGGCCATCGGAGAAGAGGTGGCCCGGCTCTTGGCAGCCGGGTTTATTGTGGAAGTCTTTCACCCAGAGTGGTTAGCCAACCCGGTGCTTGTACTAAAAAAGAACGGCACCTGGCGTATGTGTGTGGATTACACCGATTTAAATAAGGCTTGTCCAGCTGACCCTTTCACTCTCCCCCGTATTGATCAGATCATTGATGCTACGACGGGTTGCGCGCGTTTGAGTTTTTTGGATGCCTATTCAGGTTATCATCAGATAAAGATGGCGGTCAAGGACTAGGAGAAGACAGCTTTCATCACTCCATTTGGAGCCTTCTGCTATGTGTCTATGCCCTTTGGGGTCAAGAGTGCCCAGGCAACTTATCAATGGTGTATGCAGAATTGCCTTCACAATCAGATTGGGCGTAATGTTCATGCTTATGTGGCTGATATAGTGGTAAAATCCAGGAAAGAGGAAACCTTGGTCACAGATCTGAAAGAGACCTTTGATAACCTCCGGGTCTACAAAATGATGCTTAATCCGGCCAAGTGTGTTTTTGGAGTCCCAGCTGGCAAGCTCTTGGGTTTTTTGGTGTCCAACCGAGGTATTGAAGCTAACCCGGAGAAGATTAAGGCAATCACATCCCTGGCCAAACCAACATGCATTAATGACGTTTAACGGCTGGCGGGTCGTGTTGCTGCTTTGAGCCGGTTCATAAGCCGGTTAGGGGAGAAGGCGATGCCTTTCTATCAGATGATGAAGAAAACGGATGATTTTGTTTGGAGCAATGCTGTGGACTCTGCTTTTGAGGATATGAAGAAACAGCTTGCTGAGCCGCCGGTCCTTGCTGCTCCAGTTGAGAAAGAGCCGCTATTGTTATACGTAGCCGCCAACTCACGAGCTGTTAGTGTGGAAATTGTGGTGGAGCGCAAGGAGGTCGGCAAGGAACATCCAGTTCAACGGCCGGTTTACTACGTCAGTGAGGTGTTGATTGAATCTAAACAAAGATATCCACATTGGCATAAGCTTGTATATGTGGTGTTCATGGCGAGCCGGAAGCTCAAACATTACTTTCAGGGTCACCCAATCACTATGGTTAGTTCTGGTCCTTTGGGAGACATCATTCAAAATAGAGAAGCCACAGGACGAGTCGCCAAGTGTAACGCCCTCGATGCGGCTATCTCCCACGTGTCGAAGCACGACTTAGAGGCATAGCCGCATTGAAAGCAATGTCTCAAGTGCGGTAATCTTCACACAACCCATGTAATACATAAGGGAAAGAGTTACATAGTAGGCTTACAGTCACCACTTCACACAATTACATGAATAAAGCATTACATCATCCAGATACAAACAAGGTCCGACTATGGAACCAAAATAAAAAGAAGACTACCCCAAATGCTACATAGATCCCCGATCGTCCCAACTGGGCTCCACTACTGATCAACTGAAACGAAACAACACAAAGAACAAGATCTTCAACGATCTCCTCCTTGAGCTCGGTTGCGTCACTGGTACGGTTTCATCGGCACCTGCAAACTAGTTTTGGAAGTATCTGTGAGTCACGGGGACTCAGCAATGTCACACCCCCACGATCAAGACTATTTAAGCTTATAGGTAGAGAAAAGGTATGTGAGGTGGAGCTGCAGCAAGCGACTAGCATATTTGGTGGCTAACATACACAAATGAGAGCGAGAAGAGAAGGCAAAGCACGGTAGAGAAACTATGATCAAGAAGTGATCCTAGAACAACCTACATCAAGCATAACTCCAACACCGTGTTCACTTCCCGGACTCTGCCGAGAAGAGACCATCACGGCTACACACGCGGTTGATGCATTTTAATTAAGATAACTTTCAGGTTTTCTACAACCGGACATTAACAAATTCCCATCTGCCCATAACCGCGGGCACGTCTTTCGAAAGTTCAAATCCCTGCAGGGGAGCCCCAACTTAGCCCATCACAAGCTCTCACGATCAACGAAGGATATTCCTTCTCCCAGGAAGACTCGATCAGGCTTGGAATCCCAGTTACAAGACATTTCGACAATGGTAAAACTAAACCAGCAAAGCCACCCGGATGTGCCGACAAATCCCGATAGGAGCTGCACATATCTCGTTCTCAGGGCACACCGGATTGTCCAAACTTCCGGTAGGCCAGCCTAGAGTTGCCCCTGGTGGCCACCGGCGGCTGACAAGTTGGACCAACACTCAGAGGAGCACTGGCCCGGGGGTTTAAACAAAGATGACCCTTGAGCCTGCAGAACCCAAGGGAAAAAGGCTAGGTGGCAAATGGTAAAGCCAATGCTGGGCCTTGCTGGAGGAGTTTTATTCAAGGCGAACAGTCAAGGGGTTCCCATTATAACCCAACCATGTAAGGAACGCAAAATTCGGGAACATAACACCGATATGATGGAAACTAGGGTGGTAAGAGTGGAACAAAACACCAGGCATAAGGCCGAGCCTTCCACCCTTTACCAAGTATATAGATGCGTTAATTAAAATAAGAGATATTGTGATATCCCAACAAATATCCATGTTCCAACATGGAACAAACTCCATCTTCACCTACAACTAGCAACACTATAAGAGGGGCTGAGCAAAGCGGTAACATAGCCAAACAATGGTTTGCTAGGACAAGGTTGGTTAGAGGCTTGGCTTAGCCATATGGGAGGCATGATAAGGCAAGTGGTAGGTATCGCAGCAAAGGCATAGCAAAAGAGCGAGCATCTAGTAAGCAAAGATAGAAGTGATTTCTAGGGTATGGTCATCTTGCCTGAGATCCCGCAAGGAAGAAGAACGAGTCCATGAAGAAGACAAATGGACGTAGTCGAAGAATCCTCACAAACGCGACGTTATCGGAACTAACCCGAAGAAGCATCACCGGAAAGAAGCAAACAACATAGTAAAGAACCACCACATAAACATGGCACGATGCGCAAACAAGTATGATGCATGTCGGTTTAAAGAGGCATGGCAAAGTGCACAAAAAATCCTACAAATTAAGTTGAGCTCAATATGCATCGGGATGCATATTGACAAAACACCACAATCCATTATTTAGTTTGATCTCGTTTATGTACCCAACAATATTAAATGTTGTTAAGCATGTCAAGAGGTGAAACATAAAGGAATTATCTATCTAAACAATTTTAAATGGGGCCGGATAAAACAAACAACAAATCCGGTAAATCCCCATATCCCTTAGTAATTTATTGCAACAACAATTTAAACATTTTAATTATTGTTATCATGATGTGGATGACATGGACAAGTTTATGCAATTTTTATTAAAGTTGACAAGAGCAATATGAAGCATTTGTCATCGCGGCAGAAAACGAAAGGGGTGCCACGACAATGAAAACGGAAATGGTGCCACGGCAACATTCCGGTTCCGATAGCTCACTGAGATACCGGTGCAAAAGGAAGTGGGTGTGAGTGTGTCATGCAAGATGATGGGGTGATCCCGGTTGCCGGGTTCCCACAGGTGGACGGCATGGCAATGAGGAACTCGCAAAGAACAACTCGGACACGGAGCAACACACGGTTCAACTCATACATCGCAATCATTTGGTCCACGGGCGGTCGTCTCGGGGTTATACTTTCGAAGCATGCGTTTCGGGCGTAACGAGTTCATAGTGAAAGTAGTCGTTCATGGGTCATCGAGGGAAGTAGTGGTTCACGTTCGTTTTCGGAGAGGTACTTGTCGAATCCAAGGCTTCCGAGGGCGACGATAGTAGAACTTGGTGAATCCGAGTTCTTCAGAGGTCGTCATCGAACTTGGTCAAATACACGATGTGGGTAGACGTTCACTCGACGGCCTTCGGTGACGGTAGTTGTACACGGGTCTTCAGCCACGGAAGTAGTCGTACACATTTCGTAGAGGTTCAGGGTCAACGACACGGAACTTGACGTCCATGGGGTTTTGCGGGTCAACGATAGTAGAACTTGGTCGTTTCAAAGAGGTACTTCGCGACAGTAGTGGTACGCGTTTCGTAGCCATTCGGGTCATCGTTAGAGGAGCTTGGCGGATTTGAATTCCTTCGAGGTTGTCATGGTACTTGGGGTCTTCGGACTTGCCGGTCTCGATGAAACGAAGGGGTACTTGGCGATCGACGGACGTCATGGTACTTGAGGGTAGTGGTACTTGGTGTGTCCCGGATATGTAGTCGTACTTGCGGCGTTGGACAGAAACAAGGCGAGGTTCAACTGCTACCCCATGTTCATGCCGGAAACAAAAACTCGGGCAGGAAGTCAAGGCAAAAAAAATCGGGGCTGCGGCGGCTGATTGTACAGGGGGAAGGCATGGCCCACGCGCCGGGTGAGCGATCCATGGAGGCGCTGCTGGTGTGCCAGGCTCGGTCACTCGTTTCCGAGCAGAACGGCAATAGCTGGCAGCATTGGGACTCCGGTGACATGGAGAGATGACGGGGAAGGGCGGAACCGGTCCGTGGGCGTCGGGTCTGGCCGGAGATGGGTGAGGACGGTGAGGGGCGGCACGAATCCGAGCGCAGGATCGACGGGGTGGCGCTGGGAGTTGTCGGTGGAGGAGATTGACAGAGAGCGCCAAAGTGGAGGAGGAGCTGCAGGGGAGCGGCCGGAGACGTGGCGCTTCGGGTCGCCGGCGCGAGGGGAGAGGGGAGACGGGCGTGCGGCTCCAGGGACTTGGCACGGCGGCCATCGTGGGAGATGGGGAGGAGGCGAGATGGCGCGGCGGCGGCCTCACCGGAGTGGGGAAGGCGGCGGCACTGGTGGGAGAAGGAGGCGGGGGCGCGGGCTCGCGCATGCTGGGGAGCGCCTCTCCCTAGTGATGCGTGTGGGAGCGAGAGGGAGAGGGGGTCGAGCGGTTCCTGGGACGTGCGTGGGGGTGTTGGCGGCGGCCTGGAGGGAGACGAGGGAGATGCCAGGGGTGTGCTAGGGTTAGGAGGAGTGGGCCTAGCGGGGCATATGGGCCTGGGAGGCCGGTC
The DNA here is from genome assembly GCF_018294505.1 of Triticum aestivum. Classification (NCBI taxonomy): domain Eukaryota; kingdom Viridiplantae; phylum Streptophyta; class Magnoliopsida; order Poales; family Poaceae; genus Triticum; species Triticum aestivum. The sequence continues at coordinate 196,169,228 of NC_057797.1, forward strand.
GGCCTGGTTGGGCTGCCGACCCCTGCTGGGCCTAGTGCTCTCTCTCTCTCTCTCTCTTACACTCCTTAGAAGAAAGAGGGAGACAAGAAAGAAAAAAATAGAGAGAAGAAAAAGAAGAGGGATTTAGGGAACGAATTTGAACATGCGGGTAATTTTCTTGGACTCACACAAATATGCTCGGTTTGAGAAAAATAGGTAGGGAGCCCAATTAACAAAACGGAGATGTTTTGTAGACGTTTGGGGATGATCCGGATCCAACGGTGACGACTGCCCGAGTCGGGTCTGGGACAGCTTTCGGGCGCGTGCACGAGGAGGGTCATGGACTGACGAGAGAGGTTAGGTCGGGCCTGGCGGTGAGTGGTAGTGGGCTGAGATGAGAGGAGAGGAGTGCAGCCCGGCAACTGTTTCCGGAGACCGAAAACGTCCGACATTTTGACCGACTATAATGTCGCTATAGTTATCCGTTGGGGCATCAGACAAACTCCGAATGCGATGAAACTTGGCAGGCGGCCTACCTACAACATAACAACACCGCATGCCAACTTTCAACCCATTCCGAGAACATTTTCCGGCCACATATAAAATAATATTTCGGACATGCCGCGGGCGCGTGCAAGTGTGTCTGGGCTCAGAACGGACAACAGACGGAACTGGGGGAACCCACACGAATGCGAGTTTTGAAAATATGGTGATGCAATGCATATGATGCAATGACAAGATGCAACACGCAAGCGAATGACATGGCAACGACGGCGACTAAGTGGAAGACACCTGGCGCATCGGCCTCGGGGCGTCACAACACTCCACCACTACGAGAGGATCTCGTCCCGAGATCTGGAATGGCACCGGAGGGAAATGGAAGAGGAAGAGAAGAGGTAAAACTAAGTTGCTTCTTTGACAAACGAGTGAAACCAAAGAACCTTGCGAGGTAGAAACAAATTGAGAGAAAGAATGTAACGAAGGTGAACAAAGTCGAAAACACTTCGTTAGAAAAGAGGGACAAAGAACATTGCGAAAAACCTTGAGGTTGAAGGGCAAGATATATATTGAAACCACTCCGATTAAATGGATAGGCATGAAAAGAACAAGATCTTGACAAAACAAGAAGATGGGTTGAAGAGAGCAACATCACAATGCCTCCGAAACAAAAGTAAGAATGGAATGGAATGAACGAAGGGAAACAAGATCTTGAGAGAGCATGCTTACAACAAATGCTAGAATGGAGTTGTTGGAAAACCAACAACGAAAAGAATAAGCTTGATATGGTCTTATGGAATACATCTCAAATTATGAGGTGACAACCTGCCACTCACGGGAAAAAGAATTGGATTGATAAGAACAAGGAGATGAGAAACTTATCTCACCGGAAGGATAAATGAAGAACTTGGATCATTTATAAGCACCATAATTAGCAACAATCCTTAGGGAAAGTTTTAGGTGAAATATAACCCAAGATAACTTCAATGAAGAGATTGATAGATTTAAGATATCTCATTCTTGATAACTTGTGAATCATGAAACACGAAGGAAAATTATCGAAAATGACATAACACCACCACAAAAGATAAGATAGAATGAATTGGACTTTGAGATGCAAGATGAAGAATGCTTGAGCTCCTCTGAAAAGAATGTAGATGAACACTTTGAGAAGGAATTAAATCCTTGATGAACCATCATGTAGAACCTTCATGAAGAACTCCGGTTAACAAAAGAATGATCAAATGGAAGGAAAGAGAAGTTGAAAACACAAGGTGAATCCTTGTAATGATTAGATGGATCTTCATGACATGAAAATTGAGAGAGCTTGGAACTCCGGAAAAGAAAAGATGAATCAAGTGAAACTGAGAATTTGATGAGCCTCCGGAATAAAGAATTAACCATTTGTGTGAATCAAGAATAAGAATTACATTATGCTTATCCTTCACCAATTAAATTGATGACCAACAATGGATTTGACATATTACTTATTCTCATAGAAAGGATTAAGAGAGATATAGCGCAAACTTGAGAAGGTCTTGAACGAACCACCGTAAGGATTGAAAATGAACGAAGTAAAGGGATGAATCACCGGGTAAGAATTTGCAAATGAACGAAGATATATGAGAGAATTTAGATACAAGAGAATGAAGAGATCAAGAGCTGATAAGAGAATACTTGAATGATGCACCGGTAAGATTTGGAGAATGATAGGTGAAGGCTGAGAATGAAAAAAAAAACTGAATTGATGGACTCCGGATAATCAAACTGAGAAGACTCTTGAATTGCTCTGGATAGGTGAAAAAAATTTCCCACAATCGAAAATAATTATGAGAGGATGGCAACAAGCTAGAATCACGAATCTTGACGAGAATGGAGCAAGATTAAAGACAAACTCTTCTTCAGTCTTCAAAATCTGAGAAAGACGACGAGAAACACCACCAAGAATTATTGAGGCACTCCGGAATGAAGAATGGAAAGGTTCAGCCAACGATGAAAAGAAATGAAAGATCTTGGAGAAAGGCATTTGAGTGATGACAATTCATTCTTATGTCAAACTTTGAAACGAATTTAGGATAGCTCCGGGAAAATTAGAAGAGTCAGGTAAGATCCTGGGAAAAGACCTATGGGTTAGGGCCCACTCAAAGAAACGCCGTTGAAAAGGTTGCTTGGAAGATAGACTACACCGGTTGAATGAGAGAACATCCTCGAAAGATCTTGAATGAATGCAGAGTGGAAACACGAGTCTTCGAGATATCTTGAGCACTCCGGAACAATTGATTAGCGAGAAGTAGATGATTAAGAGGAGCACCGGCATGAGAAAGCATTGAAACGAGGAAAGGATATGATCAACAAAGCTTGACTTGAAACCACCGGCGAAGAAAAGGAATGAGGAATGATGAACTTGAGGCCCCGTTAGAATCTTCATGAGAATCACCGGTGAAAGCACAAGTGCTCCCTAGGTGGTTTTGATAATTGATGACAACATATCCCTTGTTGGACTAACACTTCTATCTAGCATGTTTTAGATAATTTCAACAATGGAGTGGCATGGACTAAAGGTTGTGGGAACTCCTTCAAGATGCTAAGGACAAGGGATTGGCTAAAGCTTCAAGCTCAAGACTCTTCACTTTTACATTTTCGTGATCCAAGATCACATTGAGTCCATAGGAAAAGCCAATACTATCAAGGAGGGATGAGGTGTTGCTTAATGAGCCTCTTGCTTCATGTGCTTAATGATATGCTCCAAAATCCTCAACTACTTTCCCATATCCACATATGACCTAAACCCTAAGCCAAACTCGGTCCTACCGATTCTTCCTATCCGGCGCCACCGAGTTTCACTTGTCATAAGCCACTGTCAAACCCTAATCAGTTCAGTCTCACTGATGGGATCTCGGTCTCACCGAGATGGGCTTGCAAACTCTCTGTTACCCATTGCAATATTCTCGGTCCCACCGAGATATGCAATAGGTCCCACCGAGTTTGCTTGACCAAATCTCAGTTTCACTTATTACCCAAATCGGTCCCACCGAGTTTGAGTAATCGGTCAAACCGAGTTTTGGATTTACCCTAACCCTAGCACATCGGTCCCACCGAGTTGATCCAGTCGGTCCCACCGAAATCACTAACGGTCACTAGGTTTACATTTTCGGTCAGACCGAGTTTTCTAATTCGGTCCCACCGAGATGGGAAAACTGTGTAACGGTTGGATTTTGTGTGGAGGCTATATATACCCCTCCACCTCCTTCTCATTCCGTGAGAGAGCCATCAGAACCCATACACCATTCCAACTCATATGTTCTGAGAGAGAACCACCTACTCATGTGTTGAGACCAAGACATTCCATTCCTACCATATGAATCTTGATCTCTAGCCTTCCCAAGTTGCTTTCCACTCAAATCTTCTTTCCACCAAATCCAAATCCTATGATAGAGAGTTGAGTGTTGGGGAGACTATCATTTGAAGCACAAGAGCAAGGAGTTCATTACCTACACACCATTTGTTACTTCTTGGAGAGTGGTGTCTCCTAGATTGGCTAGGTGTCACTTGGGAGCCTCCGACAAGATTGTGGAGTTGAACCAAGGAGTTTGTAAGGGCAAGGAGATCGCCTACTTCGTGAAGATCTACCGCTAGTGAGGCAAGTCCTTCGTGGGCGATGGCCATGGTGGGATAGACAAGGTTGCTTCTTCGTGGACCCTTTGTGGGTGGTTGCTTCTTCGTGGACCCTTCGTGGGTGGAGCCCTGTGTGGACTCGCGCAACCGTTGCCCTTGGGTGGAGCCCTGTGTGGACTCTCGCAACCGTTACCCTTCGTTGGTTGAAGTCTCCATCAACGTGGATGTAGGATAGCACCACCTATCCGAACCACGGGAAAAACATCCGTGTCTCCAATTGCGTTTGATCTATCCAAACCCTTCCCTTTACATTCTTGCAAGTTGCATCCTTTACATTCTGCTGCTCATATACTCTTTACATGCTTGCTTGATATGTATTGTGTGTGTTGAAATTGTGCCTAAACTCCACTTAAACCGAAAAAGATTAAAAATTGCAACTTTAGCACGAAGTGTCTAATCACCCCCCTCTAGACACATCTACTTCTAGATCCTACAAGTGGTATCAGAGCTTTGGTCTCCATTGCCTTGGTTTAATCACCATTGGAGGAAGATGGATGTGTCTACTCTAGGGAGTCTTAGACATAGAGTGCCTATTCTTGATGGAAAGTATTTTCATGAGTGGAAAAATGAGATGCTTGTAATCTTCAATCAATATCATTTGAACAAGTATATTGCTAGCCCTTGTGCACCTCATATTGATCCCTTGCATCCTACCCTAGATGAAGATATTGACATGATTCGCAATCTTAGAACTATTGAGCTCATCATTAGAGGATTGCCCAAAGATTTGATTGCTAGTTTGCCTACTCAAAATTGCGCCTATACTATATGGAAATTTCTTGAGGAACGGTTTCCCAATCATTCCTTGAAAACTTTGGATGAAATTCTCCATAAATATATTGCCTTGAGTAAGATGAACTCTAGTGGTCCTAGTTTTGGTAAATGTCTTCTTGAACTTGCCAATCTTAAGCATGCTAAAGGAGATGTTGGAATCATTAATGATATCATACTCAAAGCTATGAGAATTCATAAAAGTAACCACTTTGATCATTTATCTAATGAATTACCCTCTCTAGGAAATGATGAGTCACAAGATCATGATGAACATGAATATTATGATGATGATGATAGTGACTCCGATCTTGATAATACAATGAGACATTTTGGTCTTATGGCAAATCTTCGGGGATATGAATCAGGAGGAAGGGAATGGGTTCTTGATAGTGGATGCACTGATCATATGACCGGAGATGAAGAGATGTTTCGTGAGCTTGCTGAAAACAACGGCCCTCGAAAATATGTCACCTTTGGTGACAATTCAAAGGGTAAAGTGGTTGGCCTTGGTAAGGTGGCCATCTCACATGATAGTTCCATTCAAAATGTCATGCTCGTTGAATCTCTTGGCTACAACTTACTTTCAGTATCTAGACTTGCTGATTTCGGTTTGAATGTCCTATTTACTGAGGTAGATTGCCAAGTATTTCGTCGAGACAATCATAAAATGGTCTTTACGGGTATGCGTAGAGGTGATCTTTACATTGTCGATTTCTCTAAAAAGGCACAACCTAAAACTTGCTTTGTTGCTAAATCCTCAAAAGGCTGGTTGTGGCATAGACGACTAGGTCACGTTGGCATGAGAAACCTTGACAAGCTTATTAAAGGAAATCATATCCTTGGAGTTAACGATGTCATATTTGATAAGGATAGACTTTGCAGTGCTTGTCAAGCAGGTAAACAGGTTGGAGGAAGACATCCCGTGAAGAACATCATGACCACAAGGAGGCCACTCGAGCTGCTTCACATGGATCTTTTTGGTCCCAATGCCTACAAGAGTCTCGGTGGAAATTCTTTTGGTCTAGTTATAGTTGATGATTTTTCAAGATTTACGTGGGTGTTCTTTCTTAATGACAAGTCGCAGGTCCAGAAGATCTTCAGAAACTTCGCTAGGAAAGCCCAAAATCAGTTTGATGTGAAGATCAAGAAGGTTCGGAGTGACAACGGAACGGAGTTCAAGAACGCAAATGTGGACACCTTTCCTGACGAAGAAGGGATTTCACACGAGTTCTCGGCTACATACACACCTCAACAAAATGGAGTTGTTGAGAGGAAGAACCGGACGCTCATCGAAATGGCAAGAACAATGCTTGATGAATACAAGACGCCAAAGCACTTTTGGGCAGAAGCGGTTGAGACAGCTTGTCACGCAACAAATCGCTTATATCTTCACAAGCTACTCGGCAAGACGGCATACGAGCTCCTCACCGGTAACAAGCCTCAAGTTGGATACTTTCGAGTATTCGGCTCAAAGTGCTACATTCTTGATAAGCATCGTCATTCAAAGTTTGCTCCTAAATCTCATGAAGGTTTTCTACTTGGTTATGGATCAAACTCTCACACTTACCGTGTCTACAACAATTTCACCCGAAAGGTTGAAGAGACGATAGATGTGAAGTTTGATGAATCTAATGGCTCGCAAGTAGAGCAATTGCCAATTGATGTAGGAGACAAAGACCCTTCAGAAGCGATTCAAGACTTGTCCATTGGCAAAATTCGTCCAACAGAGGTGAAGGAGAGTACTTCATCCGTACAAGTGGAAGCTTCTACTTCACGACAAGGTGAACCAAGAATCGACACGGAAGCGTGCACAAGTGGGACACACCAAGATGAAGAAAACGAGGAAGTACGTCAAGATGAACATCAACAACCTCCTTCTCCACCATGACAAGAGAACGACGACGTCAACAATGAAGAAGGCCAAGAAGAAGAACAAGATGAAGAAGATGTTCAACAAAGACCCAAGCAAAAGCTCTCACGAGTTCGAGCAAGAATTGCCAAAGATCATCCCGTTGAGCAAATCCTCAATGATATACAAACCGGGAGAATCACTCGCTCAAAAACTCGTTTAGCTAACTTTTGTGAAAACTATTCATTCATCTCTAGCATTGAACCAATGAAGGTTGAAGAAGCATTAGAAGATCCGGATTAGATAAACGCTATGCATGAAGAGCTACATAATTTCGAGAGAAACCAAGTTTGGACATTGGTTGAGAAGCCCGACAACAACCACAACATCATTGGTACCAAATGGGTGTTTCGCAACAAGCAAGATGAAGATGGACAAGTGATCCGCAACAAAGCACGTATCGTCGCCCAAGGATACACACAAGTCGAAGGTATGGACTATGGTGAGACGTATGCTCCCGTTGCTAGACTTGAGTCCATTCGCATCTTACTTGCATATGCTAATCACCATAATATCACCTTGTACCAAATGAACATTAAAAGTGCGTTTCTAAATGGAGAAATAGAGGAGGAAGTTTATGTCAAACAACCTCCCGGCTTTGTCAATCCTAAGAAACCAAATCATGTTTACAAACTTCACAAAGCTCTTTATGGTCTTAAACAAGCTCCTAGAGCATGGTATAAATGCTTGACCAAGTTCCTTACTACAAGTGGTTTTGAAATTGGTAAAATTGATTCTACTCTCTTTACTAAAAGGGTTAATGGAGAACTATTTGTATGCCAAATTTATGTTGATGACATCATATTTGGTTCAACTAACCCTCTCTTTAGTGAAAAGTTTGGAAAGCTAATGTCGGAGAAGTTTGAGATGTCTATGATGAGTGAACTCAAATTCTTCCTCGGGTTGCAAATCAAGCAAACTAAGGAAGGTACATTTGTCTCTCAAACAAAGTACACCAAGGACTTATTCAAGAAGTTCAATATGCAAGAATGCAAAGGTATGTCTACACCCATGCCTACTAGTGGACATAATGATTTGACCAAAGATGGTGAACCTGTTGATCAAAAGGTTTATCGCTCTATGATTGGTTCATTGCTATACCTATGTGCTTCACCTCCCGATATTATGCTAAGTGTGTGCATGTGTGCTCGATATCAAGCTGCTCCTAAAGATTGTCATCTTAAGGCTGTGAAAAGGATAGTGAGATATTTAATCCATACACCAAATTTTGGCATTTGGTATCCTAAGAGGTCTTCTTTTGATCTTGTTGGCTATTCCGACTCAGATTATGCCGGAGACAAGGTTGATAGAAAGTCCACTTCGGGTACTTGTCAATTTCTTGGTAGATCTCTTGTGTCTTGGTCTTCCAAGAAACAAAACTCGGTATCCTTATCCACCGCCGAAGCGGAATACATTGCCGCTGGTTCATGTTGCGCTCAATTACTTTGGATGACCCAAACTCTTAAAGATTATGGGATTTATGTGAAACATGTTCCACTGCTTTGTGACAATGAAAGTGCTATCAAAATTGGTCATAACCCTGTACAACATTCTCGAACTAAGCATATTGAAGTTCGTCATCATTTCATTCGAGATCATGTTGCTAAGGGTGACATCAATCTTAAGCATGTTCGCACCGATAAGCAATTAGCGGATATATTCACTAAACCGCTTGATGAGAAAGTGTTTTGCAGGTTGAGAGGAGAATTGAACATCATTGATGCTTCGAACTTGGAGTAGAAACTCCATTGGATACATGCAAGACATGAGCTTATAACTAATCCATGATGTATCTCTTATGATAACTATCTTATGTCTTGGATATATTTGCACCTTGCATGTTGTCTAACCCATGTAGGTGCTTGGTTGAATCTAATTCCATGAGATTGCGACTCACTCACATCTTGAGCAATCTCTACAAGACCAAGACTCTACACAATAGTGGTTGAAGACAAGGAAGCACAAAACCATTCAAACATATCCTTTGACAAATTCTATATTGAGCTTCATGATTGTCATTTTTGGATACACAAGTGCTCTTCCTTGCAAGAACTAACCCATGTAGGTAGATGAACTCAAATTCCAAGTGGTGCTCCCAACTCTTGATGAACTACATCAACCCTGAGCACCCACACAAGTTCAACTACATGAGCAAGAACCACGTCACCACCCAAGGTATGTCATTCCATCTTAGAGAAGCTTTACCCCAAGACATGAGTCAAAGCAACTCAACAAGATGTGAATACATCAAGATGCTTAAATGAAAAATGGTAACCCCATTTTGAGCTTAAACGATGAGTATGACCTATGATCAAGTGTCCTCACTTGACTCCTAAGTCAAAATACTCTAACATAGGTGACTATGTCACCGCCCAATTCTAGATGAAGTTCTCTTGTGTCCTTTTCTGAGTTATTGCATTTGTTCCTTGCATATTTGTTTCCTTCTCTCTCACACACAAAAAAAATTCATCTAGAAACCTTCACTCTTTTCCTTTTTTGCTCTTGTTCTGCATATTTCTGCATCAAATTCCTTGCAAATCCTTCAGCTAATTCATTGCAAATCTTTGTGAGATCACTTGACTAGTGAGCTGAGGTGACAAGTGTTTTTCTGTGTAAACTCGGTTTCACCGACTTGCAAATTTCGGTCCAACCGAATCTTTTCGGTACCACCGAAATATGCCACTCGGTGCCACCGACTTTGCAATCAGAAAACCAATTTGCCACTTGTTCTACATTTCTTCTGATCCAGCTCCACTCAATAAATCTTGTCCTCCACAAGCATCACAATTTTATCCTCTGCTTTGTGCTGAGTCTCAAGGACCAAACCTATTCGACGGATTCCAGGAAAAACCTTCTTGGAAATTGATGTCAAAGGGGGAGAGAGAGATCACATCAAAGCTTGTAGGAGAGAGAGATCACATCAAGGGAGAGAAACAGTCTCAAGGACCAAACCTACAAGAGAGAAAGTATTAAGGGGGAGAGAGAGACCTCAAGGGGGAGAGAAAGTCTCAAGGATCCCATATGTTGTTAAGGGGGAGAGAGAGATTTCCAGGGAGAGAAAGTACTCGAGGATCCCAGATGCTTGATGTTCAAGAGGAGAGATGCCACATGTCTTTTTGGGGGAAAGACATGTTCATATGAACTCATTTGAATTAAGTTCTATTCAGCTCAGATTTTATTCTTGGGGACATGTTGAATCCAATGTGGTACCTTGTACTCACTCTCTACATGTCATCCCAGTCTTGGCATTCTTGTGGTTTCTTTTGTTTGCTCTGGCTAGTGGATGTACCTGTGTTATCTAACCTTGTTTGTGCAGGTTCATTCCATCCCAAGCCAACTCGAGACCACAAGGTAATTATATGTATCAAAATCATGAGTATGAGGAGTTCTTGCTTATGTACATACTGTTTGCAAGAAGGACTCATGAGCATGAAGGTATTTTCCTTAATAATCTTTTGCTCTGATGCATATGGCCAAGATACATGTAACACATTGCCTACTCTGTCATGATTATGCTCTCACATGCCTCTATATTTCATATTTACATGAGTGCATACATGTAGGGGGAGCCTATGCTTGCTACATGTTCTTCCAAAGCTTTACTTGATGTTCTTTATATCTTTATCTAAAGCTTTGATGTATGTTGCCATCAATTACCAAAAAGGGGGAGATTGAAAGCACAAGTGCTCCCTAGGTAGTTTTGATAATTGATGACAACATATCTCTTGTTGGACTAACACTTCTATCTAGCATGTTTCAGATAAGTTCAACAATGGAGTGGCATGGACTAAAGGTTGTGGGAACTCCTTCAAGATGCTAAGGACAAGGTATTGGCTAAAGCTTCAAGCTCAAGACTCTTCACTTTTACATTTTAGTGATCCAAGATCACATTGAGTCCATAGGAAAAGCCAATACTATCAAGGAGGGATGAGGTGTTGCTTAATGAGCCTCTTGCTTCATGTGCTTAATGATATGCTCCAAAATCCTCAACTACTTTCCCATATCCACATATGACCTAAACCCTAAGCCAAACTCGGTCCTACCGATTCTTCCTATCCGGCACCACCGAGTTTCACTTGTCATAAGCCACTGTCAAACCCTAATCAGTTCAGTCTCACTGATGGGATCTCGGTCTCACCGAGATGGGCTTGCAAACTCTCTGTTACCCATTGCAATATTCTCGGTCCCACCGAGATATGCAATCGGTCCCACCGAGTTTGCTTGACCAAATCTCAGTTTCACTTATTACCCAAATCGGTCCCACCGAGTTTGAGTAATCGGCCAAATCGAGTTTTGGATTTACCCTAACCCTAGCACATCGGTCCCACCGAGTTGATCCAGTCGGTCCCACCGAAATCACTAACGGTCACTAGGTTTACATTTTCGGTCAGACCGAGTTTTCTAATTCGGTCCCACCGAGATTGGAAAACTATGTAACGGTTGGATTTTGTGTGGAGGCTATATATACCCCTCCACCTCCTTCTCATTCCGTGAGAGAGCCATCAGAACCCATACACCATTCCAACTCATATGTTCTGAGAGAGAACCACCTACTCATGTGTTGAGACCAAGACATTCCATTCCTACCATATGAATCTTGATCTCTAGCCTTCCCAAGTTGCTTTCCACTCAAATCTTCTTTCCACCAAATCCAAATCCTATGAGAGAGAGTTGAGTGTTGGGGAGACTATCATTTGAAGCACAAGAGCAAGGAGTTCATTACCTACACACCATTTGTTACTTCTTGGAGAGTGGTGTCTCCTAGATTGGCTAGGTGTCACTTGGGAGCCTCCGACAAGATTGTGGAGTTGAACCAAGGAGTTTGTAAGGGCAAGGAGATCGCCTACTTCGTGAAGATCTACCGCTAGTGAGGCAAGTCCTTCGTGGGCGATGGCCATGGTGGGATAGACAAGGTTGCTTCTTCGTGGACCCTTTGTGGGTGGTTGCTTCTTCGTGGACCCTTCGTGGGTGGAGCCCTGTGTGGACTCGCGCAACCGTTGCCCTTCGGTGGAGCCCTGTGTGGACTCGCGCAATCGTTACCCTTCGTGGGTTGAAGTCTCCATCAACGTGGATGTAGGATAGCACCACCTATCCGAACCACAGGAAAAACATCCGTGTCTCCAATTGCGTTTGATCTATCCAAACCCTTCCCTTTACATTCTTGCAAGTTGCATCCTTTACATTCTGCTGCTCATATACTCTTTGCATGCTTGCTTGATATGTATTGTGTGTGTTGAAATTGTGCCTAAACTCCACTTAAACCGAAAAAGATTAAAAATTGCAACTTTAGCACGAAGTGTCTAATCACCCCCCTCTAGACACATCTACTTCTAGATCCTACAACCGGATACAAACATTGAATGAAAGGAAAGAAGAAAGTTCACATGAATCAAGTGGATACTCGATTAAGATATCTGAGTCCTCGAAGAAAAAGGGTGGGAGGGTGGGAAAACAAAGACAACTTGGGATGCATGAAATGAACACCGTTGAGAAAGTTGAGATTGGATCTTGTGGATGTAGAAAAGATCGGATCCACTCGACGAGAAGCACACCGGTTGAAAAGAAATTGTAATGGCAAACTCGATGATCGAGAAGGATTAGTATTCACATGGGAATATGAGAACACCACTTAGAAAAGGTATGGAATCAACACTTGACTTTGAAGCAACTCGAATACCACAACTCAAAACAAAACAAGGATTGGCTTGCAGAATAAACCGGAACAAACATATGATAGAGATTTCGTCCAAAGTTTTCGTGGTGGGGCCTACACGGGCTCGATCGTACAGCACCATCATGTACAAGGCAGTGCACATGACATACGAAGCGTCCCCGAGTCGGCATAGCCAAGGACTCTTTAAGACACAACAAGACCACTGTAAAACCAACCGTGGATAGGCAGACCACTAGATGTCGAACCCCAATTTCATATCATCCATTTGTCGGAAAGATATCCTAAGAGCTACTTGAATTCCCACTTATAAACTCCTGAAACTTTCCGGTTATGCAATCAGGTGTTGGGGATACAGGGGAAGCATAATATCTCACCCAAAACTAGCAAATCCTACATCCAGCTGTATCCATCCTTCAACACATCACCAAGAAACCTTCGGAAATCGTTTACCTCAACCTTCGAAAATCATCCGTTATACGAGTTATGGCAATACTCCCGAACTCCAGCCCAGTACTGGGTGGCGTCGAGGTTATCTCACCAACAACTGCATAAAAGAGATTTTCGATGTCGGCGAAACTCAGGTATTCCAGAATTGCAACGATAAAATTGTGACGACAACACCTCGGAGCTCAACTCCCTGGGACACTGCCACAACCCCTAAATGTCAGGAGGCACCAAGAACAATGTTCTCATCACAAAACCATCGGAACGATTCCAAGATACCCGCGTGATCCTAAAAAAATTTAGTGAAATTTGAGAAGAGAAGAGTCAAAACTCTACGTCAGGATGCCTCACCAGAGCGACGAAGGGACTGAGGAGTAAAAAGAATCCTACTCTCCGATATATATATAATCCTAAATGACTCAAAAAAAATTCTAGACTCAACAACGCCAACGATTCGAACAAGCAGGGGGCTCCTAAAGTCGGGGAAGGCTCTGATTACCAACTTGTAACGCCCTCGATGCGGCTATATCTCCCACAAGTCGAAGCACGACTTAGAGGCATAGCCGCATTGAAAGCAATGTCGCAAGTGAGGTAATCTTCACACAACCCATCTAATACATAAGGGAAAGAGTTACATAGTTGGCTTACAGTCGCCACTTCACATAATTACATGAATAAAGCATTACATCATCCAGATACAAACAAGGTCCGACTACGGAACCTAAATAAAAAGAAGACTACCCCAAATGCTACACAGATCCCCGATCGTCCCAACTGGGCTCCACTACTGATCAACTAAAACGAAACAACACAAAGAACGAGATCTTCAACGAGCTCCTCCTTGAGCTCGGTTGCGTCACCGATACGGTTTCATCGGCACCTGCAAACTGGTTTTCGAAGTATCTGTGAGTCACGGGGACTCAGCAATGTCACACCCTCGCGATCAAGACTATTTAAGCTTATAGGTAGGGAAAAGGTATGTGAGGTGGAGCTGCAGCAAGCGACTAGCATATTTGGTGGCTAACATGCGCAAATGAGAGCGAGAAGAGAAGGCAAAGCACGGTCGAGAAACTATGATCTAGAAGTGATCCTAGAACAACCTACGTCAAGCATAACTCCAACACCGTGTTCACTTCCCGGACTCTGCCGAGAAGAGACCATCACGGCTACACACGTGGTTGATGCATTTTAATTAAGATAAGTTTCAGGTTTTCTACAACCAGACATTAACAAATTCCCATCTACCCATAACCGTGGGCACGGTTTTCGAAAGTCCAAATCCCTGCAGGGGAGCCCCAACTTAGCCCGTCACAAGCTCTCATGGTCAACGAAGGATATTCGTTCTCTCAGGAAGACCCGATCAGGCTCAGAATCCCGATTACAAGACATTTCGACAATGGTAAAACTAAACCAGCAAAGCCACCCGAATGTGCCGACAAATCCCGATAGGAGCTGCACATATCTCGTTCTCAGGGCACATCGGATTGTCCAAACTTCCGGTAGGCCAGCCTAGAGTTGCCCCTGGTGGCCACCGGCGGCTGACAAGTTGGACCAACACTTAGAGGAGCACTGGCCCGGGGGTTTAAACAAAGATGACCCTTGAGTCTGCAGAACCCAAGGGAAGAAAAGGCTAGGTGGCAAATGGTAAACCAATGTTGGGCCTTGCTGGAGGAGTTTTATTCAAGGCGAACTGTCAAGGGGTTCCCATTATAACCCAACCGTGTAAGGAACGCAAAATCCGGGAACATAACACCGATATGACGGAAACTAGGGCGGCAAGAGTGGAACAAAACACCAGGCATAAGGCCGAGCCTTCCACCCTTTACCAAGTATATAGATGCGTTAATTAGAATAAGAGATATTGTGATATCCCAACAAATATCCATGTTCCAACATGGAACAAACTCCATCTTCACCTGCAACTAGCAACGCTATAAGAGGGGCTGAGCAAAGCGGTAACATAGCCAAACAACGGTTTGCTAGGACAAGGTTGGTCAGAGTCTTGGCTTAGCTATATGGGAGGCATGATAAGGCAAGTGGTAGGTATCGCAGCAAAGGCATAGCAAAAGAGCGAGCATCTAGCAAGCAAAGATAGAAGTGATTTCGAGGGTATGGTCATCTTGCCTAAGATCCCGCAAGAAAGAAGAACGAGTCCATGAAGAAGACAAACGGACGTAGTCGAACGAATCCTCACAAACGCGACATTATTGGAACTAACCCGAAGAAGCATCACCGGAAAGAAGCAAACAACATAGTAAAGAACCACCACATAAACATGGCACGATGCGCAAACAAGTATGATGCATGTCCGGTTTAAAGAGGCATGGCATAGCAAAGTGCACAAACAATCCTACAAATTAAGTGGAGCTCAATATGCATCGGGATGCATATTGACAAAACACCACAATTCATTATTTAGTTCGATCTCGTTTATGTACCCCAACAATATTAAATGTTGTTAAGCATGTCAAGAGGTGAAACATAAAGGAATTATATATCTAAACAATTTTAAATGGGGCCGGATAAATCAAACAACAAATCCGGTAAATCCCCATATGCCTTAGTAATTTATTGCAACAACAATTTAAACATTTTAATTGTTGTTATCATGATGCGGATGACACGGACAAGTTTATGCAATTTTTATTAAAGTTGACAAGAGCAATATGAAGCATTTGTCATCGCGACAGAAAACGAAAGGGGTGCCACGACAATGACAATGGAAATGGTGCCACGGCAACATTCCGGTTTCGATAGCTCACTGAGATACCGGTGCAAAAGGAAGTGGGTGTGAGTGTGTCATGCAAGATGATGGGGTGATCCCGGTTGCCGGGTTCCCACGGGTGGACGGCATGGCGATGAGCAACTTGCAAAGAACAACTCGGACACGGAGCAACAGACGGTTCAACTCATACATCGCAAGCATTCGGTCCACGGGCGATCGTCTCGGGGTTATACCTTCGAAGCATGCGTTTCGGGCGGAACGAGTTCGTAGTGGAAGTAGTCGTTCATGGGTCTTCGAGGGAAGTAGTAGTTCACGTTCGTTTTTGGAGAGGTACTTGACGAATCCAAGGTTTCTGAGGGCGACGGTAGTAGAACTTGGCGAATCCGAGTTCTTTAGAGGTCGTCATCAAACTTGGTCAAATACACGATGTGGGTAGACGTTCACTCGATGGCCTTCGGCGACGGTAGTTGTACACGGGTCTTTGGCCACGGAAGTAGTCGTACATTTTTCGTAGAGGTTCGGGGTCAATGACACGGAACTTGACGTCCACGGGGTTTTGCGGGTTGACGGTAGTAGAACTCGGTTGTTTCGAAGAGGTACTTCGCGACAGTAGTGGTACACGTTTCGCAGCCGTTCGGCTCATTGTTAGAGGAGCTTGGCGGATTTGAATCCCTTCAAGGTTGTCGTGGTACTTGGGGTCTTTGGACTTGCCGGTCTCGACGAAACGAAGGGATACTTGGCAATCGACGGACGTCGTGGTACTTGGGGTAGTGGTACTTGACGCGTCCCGGATATGTAGTCGTACACGGTGTTTCATGTAGCCGAACTTGAGGTGGTCTTGGCGTCGTACTTGCGGTGTTGGACAGAAACAAGGCGAGGTTCAACCGCTACCCCACGTTCATGCCGGAAACGAAAACTCGGGCAGGAAGTCAAAGCAAAAATAATCAGGGGTGCGGCGGCTGATTATACAGGGGGAAGGCACGGCCCACGCACCGGGTGAGCGATCCATGGAGGCGCTGCAGGTGCGCCAGGCTCGGTCGCTCGTTCCCGAGCAGAACGACAATAGCGGGCGGCGCTGGGACTCCGGTGACATGGAGAGACGACGGGGAAGGGCGGAACTGGTCCGTGGGCATCGGGTCTGGCCGGATATGGGTGAGGACGGTGAGGGGCGGCACGAATCCAAGCGCAGGATCGACGGGGTGGCGCTGGGAGTTGTCGGTGGAGGAGGTTGACGGAGAGCGCCGAAGTGGAGGAGGAGCTGCAGGGGAGTGGCCGGAGATGCGGTGCTCCGGGTCGCCGGCGCGAGGGGAGAGGGGCGACGGGCGTGCGGCTCCAGGGACTTGGCGCGGCGGCGGCCTCACCGGAGTGGGGAAGGCGGCAGCACTGGTGGGAGAAGGAGGCGGGGGCGCGGGCTCGCGCATGCTGGGGAGCGCCTCTCCCTAGCAATGCGTGTTGGAGCGAGAGGGAGCGGGGGTCGAGCGGTTCCTGGGACGTGCGTGGGGGTGTTGGCGGCGGCCTGGAGGGAGACGCGGGAGATGCCAGGGGTGCGCTAGGGTTAGGAGGGGTGGGCCTAGCGGGGCATATGGGCCTGGGAGGCCGGTCAGCCTGGCTGGGCTGCCGACCCCTACTGGGCCTGGTGCTCTCTCTCTCTTACACTCCTTAGAAGAAAGAGGGAGACAAGAAAGAAAAAAATAGAGAGAAGAAAAAGAAGAGGGATTTAGGGAACGAATTTGAACATGCGGGTAATTTTATTGGACTCACAAAAATATGCTCGGTCCGAGAAAAATAGGTAGGGAGCCCAATTAACAAAACGGAGATGTTCTGTAGACGTTTGTGGATGATCCGAATCCAACGGTGACGACTGCCCGGGTCGGGTCCGGGACAGCTTTCGGGCGCACGCGCGAGGAGGGTCGCGGGCTGACGAGAGAGGTTAGGTAGGGCCTGGAGGTGAGTAGTAGTGGGCTTAGATGAGAGGAGAGGAGTGCAGCCTGGCAACTGTTTCCGGAGACCGAAAACGTCCGATGTTTTGACCGACTATAATGTCGCTATAGTTATCCGTTGGGGCATCAAACAAACTCCGAATGCGATGAAACTTGGCAGGCGGCCTACCTACAACATAACAACACCGCATGCCAACTTTCAACCCATTCCGAGAACATTTTCCGGCCACATATAAAATAATATTTCAGACGTGCCGCGGGCGCGTCCAAGTGTGTCTGGGCTCAGAACGGACAACGGACGGAACTGGGGGAACCCGGACGAATGCGAGTTTTGAAAACATGTTGACACAATGCATATGATGCAATGACAAGATGCAACACACAAGCGAATGACATGGCAACGACGGCGACTAAGTGGAAGACACCTGGCGCATCGGCCTCGGGGCGTCACACCAAGTGGGCCATTGAACTTGGGTCTCATGGGTTGAAGTATGTGCCACGTACTGCGATCAAGTATGAAGCACTGGTTGATTTTATTAATGACTGGACAGAGATGCAGATGCCAGAAGAGAAACCAGACAACACATATTGGACTTTGATGGGTCCAGACAGTTGGAAGGCTCGGGGCTGGAATTATTTTAACCTCCCCTCGAGGTGACAAATTTTGTTATGTGTTGCGGCTGATGTTTCCTTGCACTAACAACGCAGCGGAATATGAAGCGTTGCTCCATGGTCTTCGAATGGCTAAATAGATGAGCCTGAGCTGGGTCCGGTGTCTTGGCGACTCAGATTTGGTAGCTCAACAGGTGTCAGGCAAGTGGGATTCCGAAGATCCTCTCATGGCGGCTTATCACCGTGAAGTTGATGCTGTTGCAGGGCATTTTAAAGGTTATCAGGTGGAGCACATTGACCGTAGAAAGAACAAAGCGGCTGATGCTTTAAGCCGATTGGGATCTCAGCGTAAGCCGGTGCCACCTAACACCTTTTTGGATGTTTTGCATAACCCGTCTGTTAAGTTACCTACAGAAGAAGATCTAGCCGTTCCTGACCCAGAGGCGCAATTGGTGGCAGCTCTTCACGTCATCCCAGATTGGACAGTACCGTTCTTGGCTTACATGACCCGGAGCGAGCTGCCTGTGGATGAAACCCTGGCCCGACAGATAACCCGGCGGTCTAAGTCAATGACGATTTTTGACGGAGAACTATACCATCGTAGTGTCTCTGGAGCATTTCAGCGGTGTGTTTCCCCTGAAGAAGGCCAAGAAATACTTCGTGAGATCCATGAAGGTGATTGTGGTCATCACGCCGGGTCAAAATCTCTGGTGGCCAAAGCTTTTCGTCATGGTTTTTATTGGTTGATGGCTAACGCTGATGCAGAAGATCTAGTTAGTACATGTGATGGATGTCAAAAATTCGCACGACGCGCACATGTGTCGGCTCAAGAATTGCGGATGATTCCAATCACTTGGCCGTTTGCGGTCTGGGGGCTTGACATGGTTGGACCTTTCAAAAGGTCTAAGGATAAAAAGACACATCTTTTAGTGGCAGTCGACAAATTCACAAAGTGGGTTGAGGCAGAACCAGTGAGTAAGTGTGATGCGGCCACAGTGGTTCAGTTCATGAAAAAGGTGATCTTCCGTTTTGGTTTTCCACATAGCATTAGCACTGAAAATGGTACAAATCTATCCCAAGGGGCTATGGAGGAGTTCTGTCAGCGCGAGCATATCCGGCTTGATGTCTCTTCTGTAGCTCATCCTCAATCCAATGGTCAGGCTGAGAGAGCAAATCAGGAAATATTGAAAGGTCTCAAGCCCCGGCTTATGGTTCCCTTATAGTGAACGCCGGGTTGTTGGGTAGAGGAGTTACCCTCGGTGCTGTGGAGTATCAACACCACCCCTAACAGATCTACAGGTTATGCACCTTTCTTCATGGTTTATGGAGCGGAAGCAGTGTTGCCTAGTGACATCCGTCATGACTCGCCCCGTGTGGCGGCTTATGTTGAAGCTAACAATGAACAAGCCAGACAGGATGCACTTGACTTGTTAGATGAGGAAAGAGACTTAGCAGCGGCTCGATTAGCAATTTATCAACAGGACCTACGCCGTTATCACAGCCGCCGGGTTAAGTCCAGGAATTTTCAAGAAGGTGACCTGGTGCTCTGGCTCATCGAGGATCTATCAGATGCACACAAGCTATCCCCACATTGGGAAGGACCCTTTGTGGTGAGCAAGAACTTAAACAATGGGTCATATTACCTCATTGACGTTCGAGAGCACAAAGACTCATGTAAATCGGAAGAGGAGACCCGCCGACCGTGCAACATTGCTCAACTTCGTCCATACTACACCTGAGCTATCGGCTCTCATCATGTACATACGTTGACGTTATATATATTATGATAAGTAATAAAGCAGGACCATCGGTCTCTTTTCTTTTCAGAAAGATTACACATCTTTATTATTTTTTACTACTATTTTCAAATGACTATTAAGGAGCTGATCATATTTGAATCAAGTCTAACCTTTTTTGGTCCGGCTTATGATCGTATTCGAATCTAGCTGCAACTATCATGGTCACTTGGGGGCTTCCTGTTCAAACATAGGTCGTATTCGAACCAAAGAGAACATAGCTATCGTAACCCTTTTGATCGGCTCAAAGCCAAACTCACTAGGGGGCTTCTTGATCGTATCTGAATCACAGCTTAACCCCTTTTGGGTCCGACTTGGATCGTATTCGAATCAGGGTCGTTAAAAACCTCTCAAGGTCATTTGGGGGCTTCTTGTTCAAACATAGGTCGTATTCGAACCAAAGAGAACATAGCTGTCGGTACCCTCTTGATCGGTGCAACGCCAAAGCCACTAGGGGCTATATGGTCGTATTCGAACCTTAGCTTAACCCCTTTGGTCCGTTTTACTGATCGTATTTGAATCAGAAACCCCCAACCTTTAATTACAAGGTTAATTTTGTTTAACACCTATTATTTGCCTTATTGATTTTTTGTTGTCTCAATTTCACAAATAATCAGCATGGTCTTTTCACCGGCTGGACTATTTGACAACAGGCCTCCAGGGCATGATAATCATTAAGTATTCAGAAGCATTGACTTCTCAAAAAAAGACAGGATTATCAACTTCATCACCCGGGTCATTTAAACCGGTGGTCAGGAGATCAAAGGTACAGGTGTGGCTATTGTTTATGAATAGTTGCTTTCTGTATTAATCAAGGGTTATTTCAGCCTTGTTTTCTTTTTTACATCTGGTTCTATTTTATCCTATGATAAAAATATTGGCTATAAACCGGGTGTTCTGACCCGTTTGCTACTAAGCCGCCAAGCAAGTTTTTTTCCTTTTTATCTACAGGACCAGAGTTGAAGTATTGCAGGGACAACCATAAATATGATGCCTATATTAACATCAGAAAGCACAGAGTAACACACGGTGTCTTATGCACGATGGCATAGGCAGAATATGCAGTGTTTTCAAAACTAATCTATTACAAGGCTTTTACAAGCCCATGAAGATGGTCATCACTCCTCCCTTGCCGGTTCACCGCTCTCTAATGATTGGAAGCTGGGCTTTGACCAATCAAAACCGTTCACGGCAATAAATTCTACTTCTTCATCAATCAGGCCGGCCGAATCAACTTCCGGAGCAAATGTATGTTCACGAACAGGCGGGATTAAATCGATCACTTTGTAGGAGGGAGTCGCCATCTTCTTATTATCCAAGCCAAAACCCGGCTGGTATTTATCGATATTTGTTTCATCTCCAAGAATGGTGGCCTGAGGTCGCACCTCCCTCACGCAAGCAACAAAGTGATCCTGTTCAAACAGTGACCCGTCTTCCTTTACCGTGGGGTACCCTCTGGCTACATCTGCCGGGTCTAGATCTGGCACCCAAGCCTTGGAGCGGCTTAGGGCAGTCAAAGCTCCGGCTCTGGCACAGGAGCGCTTGACTTCTTGGAACCTGGCGAGTAAGATTGACAGCTTCTTTAAGACATCGCTGAGCCGGTTGGGTCCTTGATTGGCGGGAGAAATAGCGGCAAGTGTCCGTTGTGCGCCAATGTACAATTTCTCTACTAAGGTATACACTGCCTTCAGTTTAATCACATTGTCTTGGCTCAAATTATTGCTTCGTGGGCCTGCACGTGTTATATAAACAAAGGATCAGCTAGCGGTTCATTTTCCAGGTCAGCATAAGGTACAAAAGGTCAGTACAGATGGCTTACCAAAGATGGCGGACACCATTTGAGATACCCGGTTCTTTAAGCCGGTCAGCTCTGTAGTAACCTCCTCAAGAGCTGCTTCTGCCTTTTCGGCGCATTGTGTCAGGAGTGTTTTCTCTTCAGCCCAGGTTTTCTTCTTGGTAGTCAAGATGTTTTTCAGATTTTCCGTCTCACCAAGACTTAATTGAAGCTTGGAGTCTGCAGCCTTGATTTCTGCCTCCTGATCCGCCAGCCGGGTCTTCGCGTTAGTCAATTGCGAACCCAATTCAGATAGGGCATTCTGCAAGACATATACAGGTGTATTAAAGCTCAAAATTCAAGATTTAAATGTCAAGTGCCTTTGCACTGCAAAGCCACTTGACACTTGGGGGATAATGTATGCCAAAACATTTTTTTATGATTCTACTATACTTCAAGTCCCAAGTACTTTACAAAGTAATAGCACTTGGCACTTGGGGGCTAATGTATGATATTCAGCAAGTATCTCAAGGGTAAGCCAGACTACAGTATTTGTTCAGTTCGGCACGAGACGGTTATGAAAATTCAAAGAACCGGCTCATTTATGGTCAAATGAACCGGCCCTTGGGGACTACAGGTGAAGCTTTGTTCTGTTTTATTGAACTCCAGAAAAATCTAAAGGTAAAGTCTAAGCCTATATCATAAAGTCTACAGATCATTCCGGTTTTCTCATAATCTGAAGACTTGGGGGCTAGCGAAATATAAGTAAGTCAGAAGAACATACCTCGTACTTCAGTTGCAACTGCTAGACCATTTCAATCTCTGATTCACGGCTTGAGTGCACATGGCTGAGATAGCCGGATAATATGTCGTTGGCATTTAGATGGTCATAATGCGAAATATCAAAACACACTTTTTGTCTTTCCAGCGCCTCTTGTTTCGCAGTATGATGAGCCAACACGGTGGGATTCCCCGGCTCAGTGAAGCGGCTCCCAGTGATCAGAACGACTCGAGTAGACAGTGACGGCGGGTTAGCCGAGCTGGATGGTCCAGTGGCAGATGGGTTAACGGTGGTATCGTCAACCGACGGCTCAGGAGGATTTGCTTCTGTGTTGACAGGCGGGTCTTCTAGAGTGTCAGTTAACAGAGGAGAAGAGGGCATGGCCGGTTCAAGGACAGGAACTAGCGGGTCTTCCACCGGCTTAGTTGCCTTTGCCTTCTTGGACTTAGCTTGACCACTAAGAGAAATATTATAGGACTGCCAGTGTAAAGATACAGTTTGAAAAACACAGAGGAAAGAGGATTTTTTCCTTACCCAGGGGCAGTCTTGAAGGCCAGAAATTGGGTCTGAGACGAGTCGCCAAAAGAGCGAGACACCTCCTGCAAAGATAAAGTAAAGTTAAGTAATGCAAGGGAAAGGATCCATTAAACAGAAAGTCAAAAACAAAAAAGTAAACCTCATTCCGGTGTTTTTGAGGAGTTTGTTGAAGAACAACAGGCGATTCATCATCATTCCGGGCCTAACGGCGGCTTCATGTTGCTGCTTTTTCAAAAGAAAATGAGAGTCCAAATAAGCCAAAGGGTGTGAAAACCTTACTTTCTGGGTTGCGACTCGAAGTTTCTATCTTGGCAAATGGGCTGAGTCGGAGGAAATAGTTACCTCTTCTTCCACGGCCTGACTGGACCCAGTGTCGTCCTGGTAATGATCAGTGTTAATAAGATTATTAAAAAGTTGGCCAAGGGAGTCAAGGGTTACCTCCGACTCAGAAGTATCGTCAAGCTTCATCATGTCTTCAGCGGTGCTCTTCTTCTTCTTTTTAGACCTCCGGGTCATTCTCTTGGTGTTTATGGCACCGACTCTCACTTTCTTGGCAGCTTCATGGTCATATTTAACTTTCTAGAAATCAGATTTGGCTTGTAAACAGGTAAAAACAAGATGAAAGGTCAGGCAACTATTAAAAAACAATACGACTGGGAAAAATACAAAGGAGAGAGATCAGAGTTCCCCTACTTCTGGCACCGGGTTAAGTTTGCAGAAGGGGTTTAACCCGACTTTACTGCAGTCTTCGTATTTTCCGTTCACCAGAAGGGTTGACATTGAAAAAATATCTTCTTCCGTTAATTGAATGGAGCTGTGATGAAGAGAGTCATCTGGGCCTCCACCATACTCATACATCAATTTTGATCGACGGCTTAAAGGAATAACCCGCCATGCAACCCAGTAACGGGTCAAGTCAACTCCAGTTAAGCCGTTCCCCAGTAAAGCATTGATCCTTTTGATTGAGGGAATCAGCTTCTTGCGTTCGGCAGCAGTGAGTTTGTCAGGGAGCGCAAATTTGGAGTCAAGACGCTCGGCGCGATAACCCGGCAGTGGCTTCTCATTTGCTGGTGAAGTGTCTTGACAATAGAACCAAGTCTGATTCCAGTCTTTGGGATGACTCAGCAAGACTATAAGGGGGAAGACGGCGCCCTGTCGGTGTTGAATCGAGATGCCTCCAAGTTCCAAGCTAAGGCCATTGGTGCACTCGTTTTGCCGGTTCAGATAAAAATACTCTCTAAAGAGCTCCACGGTCGGCCCTTCTTGAAGGTAAACCTCACAGAGTACTTGGAAGTTGCAGATATTGGATATAGAATTGGGTCCGATATCTTGAGGGTGGAGATTGAAAAAATGGAGGACTTCTGTGAAGAACTTTGAGTCGGGCGGGGAAAAACCACGGTTCATGTGGTCAGAAAAGACAGTGACTTCACCATCTGTTGGATTGGGTCGTTCCTCCTCTGGGCCAGGCGCATGGTAGGACATGATATTCTTCCCTGGCAAAAAACCTATGGTAAATAAGTCCTTCAGAGTGTCCTTAGTGACTATTGAGGGAACCCAGTTGCAGACAGTCGGTGCTTTGGAGGGCATGATGTTCGAAAAATGAACTGAAAGGAAAGCAACCTGCCGTTTCAATTCAATGATAATGGTTAAACTTAAGTGATAATGGTATAGGGGAGCAATGGCAGCTTAAATAAGGGCTAATGTCATATAAGGAAAAGTAAGCCGGCACAGTAAGCCGCCATGACTACAGACACTTGGGAAATACCAGCGGCAGAATTGGTTAAGTATGGAGACAAACAAGTTTCTTAATTTCTGGATATTATTATGGATCAAATGGCCATTCAAAATGAAAAATTTTCTAGACCTAAAAATATAGCCCAGATGAGTTCATCAGTTCTTATGCGGCCTTCGTACCAGAAAAAAGGGTCTACTAAATTCAAGAGTAGGCACCAAAACAGCCATCGCATAATCATACATCTCTTTTTGGATCAAGTAGAGGCGGCAGTGGAAGAACTGCGAAGAACTACGAAGAACATGCAGGAAAACCTAGAAGCTCTAAATGCGGATCTGAGGAATGGAGGGCGAATACTTACGGCCACAGATCCTCTACGAAAGGTCGCCGCCTTTCTCTGAACTGAGTCTGGTTGATGCAGCGGCCAAGGTCGACGATGACGAGATGCTCTGTGACGGCGGCGGAGCTCAAGCAGCAGCGGAGGTCGTGAGAGGAGGAAGACAAAGAAGAGAGGAGAATGAGAAAAACCGTTCGCGTGCCTATTTATAAGGAAAAAAGCAAACAGACGGGCGCAAAAAATGAGGAAGACCCAAATAATGGTTATCCAACTAAACGGACGCCTCAATTCTCGGGAGGCATTAAAGATGAAGATCCGTTGAAGAGATGATGTCATAATTTTTTTTTGTGTTTTCAAGAGATGATGTCATGGAGGGTTATAAAAAACCCCTGCGAGGATAAGAAGATGGATTTTGTCTAAGTGTTGAAGATTGACAGAGAACAAAGTTCAAAGTCAACATGGGGCCTAATGTTGGGGATATAGCTATCAGTTATGACCCGCCCAGGAGGGGCCAGGTCAAGACCCAATGGCGGGTCACAAAGGAAGCCCAGTAAACACTCAAGGCGATAGTTTGTTAAATCTTATAGAAGGCCTAAAGGCCTAGAGGGGGCTTAAGGCCCAATATTGTAAACTGCCGTATGTAAGGAAAGACTTGTAAAGAAAGGCATGTAAAAGAAGTCACCAAGCCAAACTCAATTTATGAGCCGGCAGGGACTCTGTAGGCCACCAGGCGTCAACCCGTGTATATAAGGGGACAACCCGGTGGCGGCTTAGGGAAAGAGACAAGAGATCGATAACCAAGCCGGTGAACTAGCCTCTTGGTGATCGAAACCCCAACAATATCAACACAACTAGACGTAGGCTTTTACCTTCATCGTAAGGGGCCGAACTAGTATAAAACCTCCCGTGTCCTTTATCCCGATTAACCCCTTCAAGCTTCCTAGTTGCGATGGCCCTACGACTAAATCCTTTTGCTAGGACATCTGTTGTGACAATTCCACGACAGTCAGGGTGTGCTGTCAGGGTGTCGGGTGTGGTGCCAGGGTGTCGGGGGTCGGGGTCGTGGTGGGGGGGGGGGGGTCGGGGTGTCGGTTGTCGGGGTCTCAGGGTGTCGGGATGTCGGGGTCAGGGTGTCGGTGGTCGGGGTGTCCGGTGTCAGGGTGTCGGTGATCGGGGTCGGGGTCGGGGTGTGGTGTCAGGGTGTCGGGGTCGGGGCCGGGTGTCTTGTCGGGGTCGGGGTGTGGTGTCAGGGTGTCGGGGGTCGGGGTGGTGGGTCGGGGTGTCGATTGTTGGGGTCTCAGGGTGTTGGGGTCGGGGTGTCGGTGGTCGGGGTCGGGGTTAGGGTGTCGGTGGTCGGGGTCTCAGGTGTCGGGGTGTCGGTGGTCGGGGTTGGGGTGTCAGTGGTCTTCTTCTCCTCCTCTCCTCTAGCTTTCTTCTCCTCCTCCTCCTCCTCCTCTCCTCTCCTCTTTCTTCTTCTTCTTCTTCTTCTTCTTCTTCTTCTTTCTTCTTTCTCCTCCTCCTCTTCCTCCTCTTCTTCTTCTTATTCTTCTTCTTCTTTTTTTCTTCTTCTCCTCCTTTTTCCTCTTCTTAAACCTAGCACTAATTAACCTAAAACATAAACAGGAAAAAAACTACACCTAAACCTAGCTATTCTTCTTCTCCTCCTCTTCTTCTAATTATTCTTAGTTTTTTTCATGACTAAACATAAACATAAAACTAAACTAAACCTAAGACCAAACTAAAAGTAATCTAAACTAAACTAAATCTAAAACAAAACTAAAAGTAACCTAAACTAAAAAACAGAAAAAACAGAAAAAAAGAGGAGAAGAGGGGTGCTGCCGGGGCTCACCTG
The DNA here is from genome assembly GCF_018294505.1 of Triticum aestivum. Classification (NCBI taxonomy): domain Eukaryota; kingdom Viridiplantae; phylum Streptophyta; class Magnoliopsida; order Poales; family Poaceae; genus Triticum; species Triticum aestivum. Next base: position 196,196,267 of record NC_057797.1, read on the forward strand.
CGGCGGGGGTGGGACGGCCTGCGGTAGGCCGACAGGGTCTAGGGGCGCCGGGCGGCGGGGTTGCTCGGCGGCGGAGGGGCGCTGGCCGGGCGAGGGGCGCGGGGCGGTGGTGGCGACGGGGCCGCAGGGCTCCGGGGCGGCGGGGTGGCGCTGGCCGGGCGGAGGGGGTGCCGGGCAGTGGTGGCGACGGGGCCCGCAGGGCTCCGGGGCGGCAGGGTGGTGCTGTGGCGGGGTGGGGCGGCGGCAGTGTCTGGGCGGCGGCGGGGCGGCGCTGGCCGGGCGAAGGTGGCGCCGGGCGTGGTGGCGACGAGGCCGCAGGGCTCCGGGTTGGTGCTGCGGTGGGGTGGGCGGCGGCAGCGTCCGGGCAGCGGCGGCGGCGCTCGGCGGCAGCGGTGCGGGCGTAGGTGCGGGTGACTTAGGGGCGAGGGTGGAGTGAGAGAGAGGGGAGAGAGAGGGGGTGGGGCTAGAGAGATAGGGAGGGGGCACGTTCTTTGCCGTCCGCTAGCGGACGGCAAAGGACGCGCATAGCAGAAGGGGGAGACGGCCATTAGTTGGGCCCTTTCTTTGCCGTCCGCTAGCGGACGGCAAAGGTCTAGCTGTTAGACGGCAAAGATTAGGCAGACGATAAAGAATCTGTGGGTCCCACTTGGCTCTTTGTCGCCTGCCTTCTAGCTCTTTGCCGTCAGCTAGCTGACGACAAAGAAGAAGCTGACGACAAATATACTTTTTGCCATCTGCCATTTCTTTGCCGTCCTCTTACACAAAGCGGACGGCAAAGAGCCTCTTTGCTGTCAGCTGGCAGACGACAAAGAGGAGGCAGACGGCAAAATGCCAGATTCCTGTAGTGATACGTCCATTTTGCATCATGCTTCTATATCAATATTTATTGCATTATGGGTTGTTATTACACATTATGTCGCAATACTTATGCCTATTCTCTCTTATTTTACAAGGTTTACATGAAGAGGGAGAATGCCTGCAGCTAGAATTATGAGCTGGAAAAGGAGCAAATATTAGAGACCTATCCTGCACAACTCCAAAAGTCGTGAAACTTCACAGAGGCATGTTTTGGAATTAATAAAAAATACTGGCAAAATAATCAACCAAAGGGGGCACCCACCATCCACAAGGGTGGGGGTGCGCTCTACCCCCCTGGGCGCGCCCCCTGCCTCGTGGGCCCCCTGGCAGGCCTCCGGTGCCTATCTTCTATTATATGAAGTCTTTCACCCTGAAAAAACTAAGAAGGAAGCTTTCGGGACGAAACACCGCTGCCACGAGGCGGAACCTTGGCAGAACCAATCTAGGGCTCCGGCGGAGCTGTTCTGCCAGGGGAAACATCCCACCGGGAGGGGGAAATCATCACCATCATCATCACCATCGATTCTCTCATCGGGAGGGGGTCAATCTCCATCAACATCTTCACCAGCACCACCTCCTCTCAAAACCTAGTTCATCTCTTGTATCCAATCTTTGTCTCAAAACCTCATATTGGTACCTGTGGGTTGCTAGTAGTGTTGATTACTCCTTGTAGTTGATGCTAGTTGGTTTATTTGGTGGAAGATCATGTGGTCAGATCCCTTATGCGTATTAATATCCCTTTGATTATGAACATGAATATGATTTGTGAGTAGTTACGTTTGTTCCTGAGGACATGGGAGAAGTCTTGCTATAAGTAGTCATGTGAATTTGGTATTCGTTCGATGTTTTGATGAGATGTATGTTGTCTTTCCTCTAGTGGTGTTATGTGAACGTCGACTACATGACACTTCACCATTGTTTGGGCCTAGAGGAAGGAATTGGGAAGAAATAAGTAGATGATGGGTTGCTAGAGTGACAGAAGCTTAAACCCTAGTTTATGTGTTTCCTTCGTAAGGGGCTGATTTGGATCCATATGTTTCATGCTATGGTTAGGTTTGCCTTAATAGTTGCGGATGCTTGCAATAGGGGTTAATCATAAGTGGGATGCTTGTCCAAGGAAGGGCAGTACCCAAGCACCGGTCCACCCACATATCAAATTATCAAAGTAACGAACGTGAATCATATGAGCATGATGAAAACTAGCTTGACGATAATTCCCATGTGCCCTCGGGAGCGTTTTCCTTTATATAAGAGTTTGTCCAGGCTTGTCCTTTGCTACAAAAAGGATTGGGCCATCTTGCTGCACTTTATTTACTCTTGTTACTTGTTACCCTTTACAAATTACCTTATCACAAAACTATCTGTTACCGATAACTTCAGTGCTTGCAGAGAATACCTTACTGAAAACCGCTTGTCATTTCCTTCTGCTCCTCATTGGGTTTGACACTCTTACTTATCAAAAGGACTACAATAGATCCCCTACATTTGTGGGTCATCATCTCCTTGCAAAGATCTGATGGAACGGGATCTTCAAGTTTGAACATAGTTTGGAGAGATCTTTGGAAGTGCATTTTACCAACAAAAGTGATTTTTTTACCTGGAAATGTTTCCATGGGATTCTTCCCTGTTATGATGTTCCGGTTAATCGCCATATAATGAAAAACACTACATTTCCGGTCTGTAAGAGATATTGTGAAGACATAAAACATGTTTTTTCATTGAGGAAGCAAAATGTATTTGGAGGAAAATTGACCTGATGGAGATGGTTACTGAAGCATATGAGATAGACCGATTAGGTAGTGCAATGGTTGATTATCTGATGGCTGGAAAGTTCAGGGTCCAATGCATCAGCAATGTTTTTGAGAGAAACAATTATAACTTCATATATTTGGTGGAGACAAAGACAGACAATCCATGCACACACTATGAAATCTTTATCACAAGCGGCGATGTCAAGTCAAGTCAAGTCATGATAGCTAGCATTACAAAAGCACAAGGCAAAGAGATTCAACAAAGATCAAGTACTTGGCATCGAGCGTCTGAGGGCTTTGTCTCCGTAAATGTTGATGCTAAGTACGGTACTAATATGAGGTCAGGAGCGACAGGTGTGGTAACCTGAGGTGATAAAGGAAGATTTGTAGGCACGGGTTCCAAGTTCATTCCTTGTGCGCTTAATGCGACAACAATGGAAGGTCAAGCGGTTATAGATGGACTTCATCTTGCAAATCAAATAGGTTGTCAGAAATTAGTTATTTAGTTTAATTATGCAGGAGTTATTGATACTCTTCGGGAAGGTGGTTTCTCTGCGACAGTTGCTGCTCCGATATTTGAAGACATTCATATCAAGGCAGGCTCTTTTGTCAGAATCTTATTTATGCACTGTCCAAGGGAAGTAAATCGGGTAGCGCATACACTTGCCCAGGAATGTGATCTAGATAGTTGTGTGTGGGCTGATGACCACCTAGTTATAGTATGCCCCTGTTGATTGACGATGTAAGTGTGAAGCCAAGATGTCATTCCATTAACAAAAAAGAAGCAAACCGCGAGAGAGCAGAGCGCACCACCAACTTCTTGTTCAAGTTATAAGGGTAAAATGGTACATGCAAATTTAATAAGTGTAGCCCCTAAGTTAAATAAGACTGGGCTTTGACTTGGCCAGCAATACTTAAGTGACTCGCTCAGCATATATATACGCACCCGCGGCGCATGATCCGCGTGCCAGTCGCATCCTCTCTCCTCTCATCTACTCTCCTCCATCGGCGAAGTAGGTATTCGACGGGCTCCCCCACACCAATGGCTCCAGCTCGCGTAGCATTTTGGGGCCCAGGTGACGTAAGCCTATTCCACAAGAAAAACATGATCAGCACCAAGACTCCATGGGTGTTAGAATCATTACTATGTAATCTAGATAATTGACTCTAGTGTAAGTGGGAGACTCAAGAAAATATGCCCTAGAGGCAATAATAAAGTTGTTATTTATATTTCCTTATATCATGATAAATTTTTATTATTCATGCTAGAATTGTATTAACCGGAAACTAAGTGCATGTGTGAATACATAGACAAACAGAGTGTCCCTAGTATGCCTCTACTTGACTAGCTCGTTAATCAAAGATGGTTAAGTTTCCTGACCATAGACATGTGTTGTCATTTGATCAACGGGATCACAGCATTAGAGAATGATGTGATGGACAAGACCCATCCGTTAGCTTAGCACAATGATCGTTTAGTCTTATTGCTACTGCTTTCTTCATGACTTATACATATTCCTCTTACTATGATATTATGCAACTCCCGAATACCGGAGGAACACTTTGTGTGCTATCAAACGTCACAACATAACTGGGTGATTGTCAAGATGCTCTACAGGTGTCTCCGAAGGTGTTTGTTGAGTTGGCATAGATCGAGATTAGGATTTGTCACTCCGTGTATCGGAGAGGTATCTCTGGGCCCTCTCGGTAATGCACATCACTATAAGTTCTCGGCATCCTGGGAACGGGGGTGCCTAGACTTGCCTGCCTGGGGCCCACGGCGTGGCTCCACCAACGGCCCGGTACGGCCTAGCTTTGACAGCAACTACTCAAGACCCTCGCGAGGGGCCAAGCCTCGTGAGGCGGACGACACGAAGACCTCCCTGGGGCAGCCACACTAGGATGGCTCCCGAGGAGCGGAGATATCAATGCAGGGGGCACCTCGCATGGTTCACGTGACATGAGTCGTGACGACCAGGGCCAGGCGGGCGCCAGCGGGTGCAGCGTACCAGTTTCCTCTTTAGTGATAAAGAGGCAAGCGCAGGTGAGGAGTCCCGAGACATCAGACAAAGGTTTCCATATCGGTGCAAGAAGACCAAGACCAGCAGGACGGAGGTCATCGCAGAGCCCATAGCAGCGTCACTGTAACACCCATGATGCGGCTATATCTCCCACATGTCGGAGCACGACTTAGAGGCATAACCGCATAGTATGCATGTCGCAAGAGGAGTAATCTTTACACATCCCATGTACTGAATAAGAAAGGGATAAAGAGTTGGCTTACAATCGCCACTTCACACAATACATAAATATAGCATTACATCATCCAGATACAAATAAGGTCCGACTATGGAACCAAAATAAAGAAAGACCACCCCTATTGCTAGATCCCCGATCGCCTCGACTGGGCTCCACTACTGATCAACTGGAAACGAAACAACACAACGAACACGATCTTCATCGAGCTCCCACTTGAGCTCAGCTGTGTCACCTGCACTGGTATCATCGGCACCTGCAACTGTTTGGAAGTATCTGTGAGCCATGAGGACTCAGCAATCTCACACCCGCGAGATCAAGACTATTTAAGCTTATGGGTAGGAAAGGGTAGTAAGGTGGAGCTGCAGCAAGCACTAGCATATATGGTGGCTAACATACGCAAATGAGAGAGAGAGAGAGGAGATGCAAAGCACGGTCGTAAACTAGAAGTGATCAAGAAGTGATCCTGAAACTACTTACGTTCAAGCATAACTCCAACACTGTGTTCACTTCCTGGACCCCGCCGAGAAGAGACCATCACGGCTACACACGCGGTTGATGCATTTTAATTAAGTTAAGTGTCAAGTTCTCTACAACCGGACATTAACAAATTCCCATCTACCCATAACCGCGGGCACGGCTTTCGAAAGTTCATAACCCTGCAGGGGTGTCCCAACTTAGCCCATCACAAGCTCTCACGGTCAACGAAGGATATTCCTTCTCCTAGGAAGACCCGGTCAGACTCGGAATCCTGGTTACAAGACATTTCGACAATGGTAAAACAAGACCAGCAAGACCGCCCCATGCGCCGACATCCCGATATGAGCTGCACATATCTCGTTCTCAGGGCAACACCGGATGAGCCCTCCGTACAACTAAAACCAACCCTCAAGTTTCCCCGAGGTGGCGCTGCAAAGGACTCTAGTTCGCACCAACACTTAGACAAGCACTGGCCCGGGGGGGGGGCTTAAAATAAAGATGACCCTCGAGAGAGCGACTCCCAAGGGAAAAGTAGGTGGTGGTGAGGCAAATGGTAAAAACCAAGGTTGGGCCTTGCTGGAGGAGTTTTATTCAAGGCGAACTGTCAAGGGGTTCCCATTATAACCCAACCGCGTAAGGAACGCAAAATCAAAGAACATAACACCGGTATGACGAAAACTATGGCGGCAAGAGTGGAACAAAACACCAGGCATAAGGCCGAGCCTTCCACCCTTTACCAAGTATATAAATGCATTAAGTAAATAAGATATATTGTGATATCCCAACAATAACCATGTTCCAACATGGAACAAACTCCATCTTCACCTGCATATAGCAATGCTATAAGAGGGGCTGAGCAAAGCGGTAACATAGCCAAACAACGGTTTGCTAGGACAAGGTGGGTTAGAGGCTTGACATGGCAATATGGGAGGCATTGTAAAGCAAGTGATAGGTATCGCAGCATAGGCATAGCAAAAGAGCGAGCATCTAGCAAGCAAAGATAGAAGTGATTTTGAGGGTATGGTCATCTTGCCTGAGTCCTGCAAGGAAGAAGAATGAGTCCATGAAGAAGTCAAACGGATCCTCACAAACGCGACGTTATCGGAACTAACCCGAAGAGGCAACACCGAAAAGAAGCAAACAACATAGTAAACAACCACCACATAAACATGGCATGATGCACAACCAAGTATGATGCATGTCCGATTTAATGAAGCATGGCATGGCAAAGTGCAACAAACAACACTACAAGTTAAGTGGAGCTCAATATGCAACGGAGTTGCATATTGAAGAAAATACCACATGACTTATTTAGTTCTCTCTCATTTATGTACCCAACAAGATTAAATGTTGATTAGCATGGCAAGAGGGTGAAGCATAATAAAACTACCTAACTAGGCAAGTTTAAAAGAGGCCGGAACAACAAACAACAAGTCTGGAAACTCCTCATGTGCATAATCTTAGGTTTGGTACTGTTCTGCCTAAGCCATATTTTATAGTTGTTAAACATGCAAAGCAATGTCACCATGTTAAACTAGGCAAAATTCTACCCCATTTACATATAAAGATTAATTAAAACCGAGCTACGGTTAAATAGTTATGAATTAAAACATTTTAACATGGCATAGGAGCAAAATAATGCAAACATCATTTTAAACATTTTAACATGGCAAGAAAGTGGCATATTATTAATCTACACATAATTTTAAGCAAGTTTCACATATAAATTATTTTAAACCCATGCACGGTTTGAGAGTTATTATATGCATGAAGTTTAGGGGCTAAACTGTAAAACAGTAATTCTCTGGTTATTTGTCAAATTTGCAGCAGCAGCAAAAAAACACTACGGGCTGAAACTGAACTGAGCTGGGCTAGGGGAGCTGCTCACATCGGGCCTTGGCCCAGGTCGGTAGAGGCAATAGGCCGCGGGGGGAAGATGGGCCGGCTCCAGAACGAGGCGAGACAGGGAATCGAGCGGGCGAGGTCAACGCAGACTCGAGCGCGCTAACCTCCACCATCGATGCGGACCGAGTGGCTTGAAGCAGAAGAGGCGACGGAGCGGGAGGAGCTCGCCGGTGACTCGGGCGGCAGGAACGGCGCGAAGGAAGCCGGCGGCTTGGCACGGAACTCCGGGACGGCACGTGGGGAGGCAGCGACGCTTGACGGTTGATTTGGAGCAGGGAAGCAGAGGGACTTTGCGCCGCTAGCGAGGACGACGCCGATGTGCTCCACGGCCACGGCGGACGCGGAACTTGAGGAGCTCGGCGCGGGATGCGAAATAGGGGACGTGCAGCGAGGGGCGCGGCGCAGGCGAGCTCCAAGCGGCTGTCGGGGCCGTCCATGGCGCGGAGGCGGAGCAGCTTGGGGTGGTGTCGCGCTGGCCTCGACCTGTCGCTCGAAGCAGAGGAACGAGCGGTGAACTTGACGACAGGGAGGGTGATGCTGGGCCTGGCGACGCGGGAGCAACGAGGCGGTCAACGGACGCCGCTGGTGTGCTCGTTCACCTCGCGTGGACGGAGCGGAAGGGGGCCGGGGCGACGTGAGCGAAGTAGCGCAGCGCGGCAGAAATCAATGGGCAAGGCGGCGGAGTGCCAGTCGGATCAGGGTCACGGGACGGCGGGCGAGGGTGATGCCGGTGAGGATCCACGGCAGTGGCACTCCATCCAGTGGCCATGGTGAGGTCCCTGTTCGTCCTGAAGAACGAGAGGCCGCGAGGTGAGGTGCTGGAGAGCGAGAGAGCAACGGTAGAGAGAGAAAGGGAGGCGAGGTCGGCCTGTTCGGCGGTGCTCCGGCGGGATCCGGTCGCCGGAGACGGACGGCGGCGAAGGAGCGAGGTTGAAGGAGGTAGTGCCTCGGGTGACTGGCCATGGGCGCGAGGCACAGCAACTCGCTTGGGCTCGGGAGGTTTACGCGCGAGGCTGCTCGGGGAGGCCGGGGCTTGGATCGAGGAGGAACAGTGGAGAGCGATGGTTGGCTGGTGGCTGGTTCGATGGATCTGGGAGGATCCCGAGGAAGGAGGGAGTTGGTCGGCTGGCGGCAGAGAGGGGATGGATGGATTGGACTAGGGTTTGATCCGGATATATATACCGAATGGATTTGGGTAGGGTCGTTTGAATCCCTCCGATCGTAATCGGACGGTCAAGAAAATATAGGTTAGGAAGCCCAATTAAAAAAACGCAGATGTTTTGTAGATGTTTGGGGATGTTCCGGATCCAACGGTGACGACTGCTCAGGTCGGGTCCGGGACAGCTTTCGGGCGCGCGCGCGAGGAGGGCCGCGGGCTGACGAGAGAGTTTAGGTAGGGCCTGACGGTGAGTGGTAGTGGGCTGTGCAGAAGGCCTCGGGCTGAGAGGAGAGAAGAGAGAGAGACCCGACGGCAGTTTTCGGAGACCGAAAACGTCTGACGTTTGACCGGCTATACTGCCGCTATAGTTATCCGTTGGGGCGTCAAACGGACTCCGAATGCGATGAAACTTGGCAGGTGGCCTACCTACACTATAATAAGACCGCAAGCCAACTTTCAACCCATTCCGAGAACAATTTCCAGCCACTTATAAAACACTATTTCGGACATGCCGCGGGCGCGTGCAAGTGTGGTCGAACTCAGAACAGACAACGGAAGGAAAGGGGAGACCGGGACGGATGCAAGTTTTGAAAACATGATGATGCAATGCGGATGATGACATGGCAAGATGCAACACGCAAGCAAAGATATGGCAACGACAGCGAATAACTGGGGGACACCTGGCACATCGGTCTCGGGGCATCACAATCACCACCAGAGCATTGGCAGGCGGAGACTACTTTTATCAGGATAGCTTGTACTAGTTGTCTTCCTTCAAAATTGCCGTTGTGGGATCCCTTCCCGCCTACATTTGGGAAGAGGACCAAGGCCTCAATAAATAGGACTTAGCCACCACCATAGAGGGGGGACGAACCTTGGATCGGATCCATTCCATCGTCACATCCACCAGCTCATCGAGCTCAAGAACACCTCTCCTCCTGAGGCCGTTCTTCCTCTTTACTAGTTCATCCTCAGCCCCACAAGGCAATTCACCACCTCACTGGAGTAGGGTATTACACCACACGGTGGCTCGAACCAGTATAAACCTCTGTGTCTCATGTTCTTTGGGTTCGACGAGCTAGGTCGTGGAATCATTGGGTAGGCAGGCTGGGGAGAAAGAGTCCTGCGTGCGCACCCTAGAGTTCGAACCTCTCATGGGTCTACGGAACCCTGAATCCGACATAAGCCTTGCAAGCAATGTGACTAATGAGTTAGTTACGGGATGAAACATTACGGAACGAGTAAAGAGACTTGTCGGTAACGAGATTGAACTAGGTATGATGATACCGACGATCGAATCTCGCGCAAGTAACATACCGATGACAAAGGGAATGACGTATGTTGTTATGCGGTTTGACCGATAAAGATCTTTGTAGAATATGTATGAGCCAATATGAGCATCCAGGTTCAGCTATTGGTTATTGACCGGAGATGTGTCTCGGTTATGTCTACATAGTTCTCGAACCCGTAGGGTCCGCACGCTTAACATTCGATGATGATTTGTATTATGAGTTATGTGTTTTGGTGATCGAAGTTTGTTAGGACTCCCGGATGAGATCACGGACATGACGAGAGCTCTCGAAATGGTCGAGAGATAAAGATTCATATATTGGAAGGTTATATACGGACACCGGAATGGTTCCGAAGAAGATCGGGGATTTTTCGGAGTACCGGGAGGTTACCGGACCCCCCCCCCTCCGGGGGGGGGGGGAGGAGTTAATGGGCCTCATGGGCCATAGTGGAGAGGAGGAGGCAGCCACAGGAGGTGGAGGCCCCCCCAAGCCCAATCCGAATTGGACAAGGGGAGGGGGCGCGGCCCCCCTTTCCTTCTCCCTCTACACCTCTTTCCCCTTTCCCCCTCCGTTGGAAGGAAGGAGGGGGGCCAAATCCTACTTGGACTAGGAGTCCAAGTAGGACTCCCCCTTGGCGCGCCCCTCCTAGGCCGCCGGCCTCCTCCTCCCCCCTTTATATACGGGGGTGCGGGGCACCACAAAGGCACACCAAGATTTGTCTTAGTCGTGTGTGGTGCCCCCCTTCACAATTTACTCCTCCGGTCATAGCGTAGTAGTGCTTAAGTGAAGCTCTGCGCGGATCACATCACCAACACCGCCGTCACGCCGTCGTACTGACGGAACTCTCCCTCGATCCTCTACTGGATCAAGTGCTCGAGGGACGTCATCGAGTTGAACGTGTGCTGAACACGGAGGTGTCGTACGTTCGGTACTTGGATCGGTTGGATCGTGAAGACGTTCGACTACATCAACCACGTTAACATAATGCTTCCGCTTTCGGTCTACGAGGGTACATGGTCACACTCTTCCCTCTCGTTACTATGCATCTCCTAAATAGATCTTGCATAATCGTAGGAATTTTTTTTGAATTACTACGTTGCCCAACATGGAGGACGTGCCCGTGTTTTGCGATAAGAGCAATGCTCTGATTGCTGTGCCGCCTGCTAGAGAAGACTTATGTAACAAGATGTTCCTCCCTAGCTATAGTGAGATCACGGATTGTGGCAGGAAGCAGGCGTTCTACTCATTCGGGGAATAATGCTACTACCCTTCCTTCTATGCCAAGGAGCCATGCAGGCCATATGGTTCCAGCCGGACTTGGACGTACTTACGCTGATTTACATGTAGTGCATGTTACTCCCTTCGCTTCTTTTTTGTTTGCATATAAGTTTTTTCTTAAGTCAAAATTTGTAAAGTTTGACCAATATTGAGAGAAAACAAAACATTCATGGTATCAAATCTATATCATTAGATGCATGGTGGAATTAATTTTCATATTGTGTATTTTTAGTATTGTAGATATTGATATTTTTCATATAAATTTGGTCAAACTTTATGAAGTTTGACTCAAGAAATATCATATACATGGAGTAAAAAAAGGGAAGAAGCATTGTACAGGGCCTGAAACATTTTTATCTTGAAACAACTAAAAAGTGTTACGAAAGTTGGTATCTTGGATGTTTAAGTTTTGATTTATAAATAAGTTTTATATGTGTCGTCGAGATTTTGCCCATATACCCTCATGACACTCAAATTCCCCCCTCTACGATTATGCCCTTGGTCATACGTTGCGATAATTTAGCCAAATGATATTGGTTTAAGTTTTGATGATTTACCCTAAAAATAGTTTTGATGATTTAGCCAAATGATATTGGTACAGGGGAGGTGCTCGAGTGGCCGAAGCACCATGGGGGTGGCGGCAGGAGCTGGCCGTCGCCCTTCTCCCTCCTGTGTGCATGGCCCTATAGGTCAGACGGAGGGGTAGGGAGCACGGGGCAACCTCCACTACCCGGCGGGGACTCCGGTGGGGAGGCTGGCAGCAGCGCAATGGTGAGGGCATTGAGGCACTACTGGACGCAGAGGAGCAACGCTCTGAATCGATGGCAGCCGTCGCGGCAGCCTCTCCTAACTTCCAGTCGAAGGAAGAAGATAGGGGAGAAATTGGGGATTTTTTGTTGAGAATTTTTGTGAGAATGACATGTAGATCACATTTGTCATAGAGTGCAACTTAACAACCCACTCTAACTGTGTTGACTTTTGTGCTATGCGGATCTGACGACTGGGCCAGTTGTCATAAAATGGTTTAAGATTTAAGCACCAACCCATTTGGGTTTTAAAAACAGCGGCCACACTTTTGGTAGTTATTGGTGAAAAACAAATTTGTAATAATTCTTGAACCCTGACCCAAAGTTTATGCTATTTACTCCCGCTGCAGCCACGGGAGTGGCAATTCCAGCCGCCATCACAGGAGCAGCTCTAGCCACGTGAGTGGCCTCTCCAGTTATGGGAATGGGCGAATGGCAGCACCAGCCATCTCAACGAACACACAAGCAGCATCAAGAGTCACCCCCGACTTACGCCCAATGTCCTCCTGCCAGACGAGTTTTTTTTTAGAACAGAGATGTCAGGGGCATCCGGCTTTAAATTAATAAAGCCCTCAACATAGGCAGCGTAGCACAACCACATAACCCACACTTTGCAACAGACCAAAAGCGAAACAAGTCCAGGAGAGCAAACTAAACCGGAGACGGAAATAAGTACGATACAGTGCGCGACCGGCCTAGCGAAACGAGCACGCATGCTCAGCTGAAAGTAGAACCAAAAGGGGCTGCCCATCCCTATGAGCCAGCAGACGACGCGGACGACGGGGCGCGGGACTCGGCGTAGACAGAGCGGAGGCGGTTAATCGCATGATGATGAAGATCAGAGTCCTGTTGCCTTCCCAGCGGTGTCCATTGCTGCAAGAACACGATGCATTTGAAGATAACGTCAGCAGGGTGCGAGGGAAAAACACCCTCAATGGTAAGCTTGTTACGAATATGCCAGATAGCCCATAACATGGCCGCCGCACACGTCCACATGACCCGCCGCGACGAGCCATGAAGCGAATACAAGGAAGACACCAGCGCGGCACGGGAGCGGGGGTCCCAATCCACCCCCGCGGCGTCGCGAACCGCACTCCAAGCGAAACGCGACAGAGGGCACCGGAAGAAGGCGTGATCCGCATCTTCCGGCACCCCACACAAAGCGCAAGGGCCAGAGGCGGGGCCATTGCGCTTGGCAAGGTTGATCGAGGTAGGAAGGCGGTCTTGACAAAGTTGCCATAAAAAGACTTTGATCTTTAGAGGGGTTTTAGCCTTCCATAGCCCCATGGCAGCAGAAGGAACCTGGCCGCGGGTAAGCTCTCTGTATAAGGACTTGACAGAAAATTTGCCAGAGGAAGAAAGCCTCCAAGAGACCGTGTCCGCGGAGTCAGACAGGGGAACATCCGCAATCAGCGCCCGAAGGCGATCCCACTCCGCCATCTCCGGCCCCGTTAGTTCTCTCCGAAAATTGATGTAGGGTGGAGATGAGCTAAGGGCCGAAGCAACCAATTGGTTGGGCTCAACAGCAATGGAGTAGAGTTGGCGAAATTCGGACCAAAGGGGTTGTTGGCCAATCCAAAGGTCAAGCCAAAACCGCATGGAGCGTCCGTTGTTAACCCCGAACTTCGCACCCCTGGCGAAGAAGGGTTTAAGGGCTTGAATGGAGTTCCAGAAGGGGGACCTGCGCGGGGCCGCCTAAAAAAACTCCCATTCGGGAAGTATTTCGCACGGAGAAGGTCGATCCAGAGGCCAGTCTCACCCTGAGACATCTTCCAGATCCATTTGCACATGAGTGCAATGTTCATCAGCTTGGAGTTGATGATCCCAAGGCCCCCCTGGGCTTTAGGTCTGCAAATAGCCTGCCATTTAACCATATGGTATTTCCGTTTAGGACCCGCTCCTTCCCAAAAGAAGCGGGACCGCGGGGTATCCAACTTAATGTGTACCCCGTCCGCCAGCATGAACAAACCCATGGCAAACATAGGTAAGGATGAGAGGCTGGAGTTGGTTAAGATAAGTCTAGCCCCTGAAGACATAAATCTCCCTCTCCACGGACACACCCTATCCGCTACCTTGGAGGTGAGAGGTTCCCAATCAGCGATCGAACACTTCTTCGCCGCGATCGGGAGGCCGAGGTATGTGAACGGAAATTGGCCAATTTGCAATTGAGCAAGTTGGCAACCCGCTGGCTCTCAGCCATGCCCATCCCTATGGACAATACTTCACATTTGTGAAAGTTGATTTTTAGCCCCGACATGAGTTCGAAACACAGCAGAATGGCTTTGACCGTTGCAATACTGTGAGTGTCGGGCTCGAAAAGGAGGAGTGTGTCGTCCGCGTATTGCAGGTGAGACACCCCCGGTATCAGGTTGCCCACCACTCCCCTGATGTGGTCAGCCATACGGGCTTTGTCTAGCATGGCGCCCAAGGCGTCGACCACAAAATTAAACAGCAACGGCGAGGCTGGGTCCCCTTGCCGCAGCCCACGCTTGTTGCGAAAGAAGTTTCCTACTTCTCCGTTCACCGCAATCACCGTTTGGCCTCCCGAGACCAATTGCATCATACGGTGAACCCAAACCGACGAGAATCCCCGGTCCAGGAGAACCTGTCGGAGAAACTCCCAGTTCACGCGGTCGTAAGCCTTTTCGAAGTCCAGTTTCAGTAGGATCGCGGGCTGACGAGCACGTTTAAGGGAGTGCACAATCTCATTTAAGGCCAGCGGCCCTTCCAAGATGTTGCGCCCCCGAATAAAGGCCGATTGGTTCCTACTAATAATACGGTGAGCTACCGAAGTCAGGCGGGTCGAGCAAGCTTTCGCACAAATTTTAAACGGAACATTAATCAACGCAATAGGACGAAAGAGCCTAATATGATTCGCGCCCAGAACTTTGGGGATCAGAGAGAGAACCCCAAAGTTTAGGTGAGAGATATCTACCGTTTCCCGCATAAAACCATTGCAAACGTCAAAAATAGGCCCTTTGAGCACTTGCCAGAACCGTTTGAACATCGCCACCGGCCACCCATCCGGCCCGGGAGCGGTGTCCGATTTCATGCCCAGCGTCACCTTGTCAATCTCTTCCGAGGTGAAGGCCAGACCCAGGCCCTCATTTTCCGCATCCGTGACCCGTAACGCAGGGTCCCACACGTCCGCCCTAAGCCGGGCACGGGATTCCTCCCTGGAACCCATGAGATGGATGTAAAAATCGTAAATGTGCCATACGATATCCTGTTGCCGCAAAATGAGCCCCTGCTCAGATTACAAGCGCAGGATTGCACATTTGCGACGACGGCCATTTGCATAGGCGTGAAAATACTTGGTATTCGCGTCACCCTTGAGCATCCACTTGATTCCTCCACGTCTACGCCAGTACTCCTCCTCAGCCCGGAGGAGGGACTCAACCTGGGTCTCAAGCGCGTAGCGCTGAGCCCATTCTTGCTCCGAGAAGGTCTGCACGTCCGCCACAGCGTCCATCTGAGCAAGGTCTAGCAATCAAACGCGAGCGAAGCAACTTATCGTCGCGCCCCTGGTTAGCCCCCCACCCTTTAAGGGCCGCACGCAGGCCCGCGCCTGCAGCAATCCAGAACTCCATCGGCCCGCGTACGCGCCCGATCCGGGCGACGCAATTCTCCCAATTCGATAGGAAGATTTGCTCAAAGTCCGGAGACTCTAACCACGCGGTTTCAAAGAAGAAACGAGGACTGCGTTTTAGCCTTTCCTCCCCCGAGGAGAGAATGAGGGGGACGTGGTCCGACCCTATCCTCGTTTCGGCGTGCAAGGAGCAAAGAGGAAACAGCGCCTCCCACTCCGGGGACATAAAAACCCTGTCCAAAACCGACCGCACCGGTGTAAGTTGTTTGTTGGTCCAGGTATAGCGTGCCCCCACGCGAGCCACTTCCCTAAGGGCCATAGCTGCAATTGCACTATTAAACATGGACACCCTTGTCCAATTAATAATACCATTGTTTTTATCCGCTCCCGAACGGATTAAGTTGAAATCCCCTCCCACAAGAAGAGGAAGGTTTCGCGTGCCCACAGACGCAACCTTTGCCTGGAGTTCTCCCAAGAACTCGAGCGAGCGCGAGTGATCAGCCGGGCCGTAAACCACAATCACCTCCCACTCGCGGAGAGTTGCACAGTGGCGCACGTGGGCCGATAGAAAGAAGCGGCCAGCATCCCATGCCACCACCTCCAGGCAAACTAGGTTGATGCCTAGCAACATGCCTCCCGAGTGCCCGACCGCCGGCACCCAATGCCAAACAAAACGCTCCAGCGGGTCAACAGTTAGCAGGTCCCGATGATTGAAATTGGTCTTGATGGTTTCCTGCAAGCCAACTACGTCGATCGCCTCGTTTCGAATGAACTCTTTTAGCTGGGTCCGCCTCCCAACGTGGCCGAAGCCCCGGATATTCCAAAATATGTAACGCATTAGATAATGCGATTGCGGAGGCGGATACCGGAGGGTCACCGCTTTGGCCACGCGCCGTGTCTTGGCAAGACGACGGTTGGAGGGGGACGATGCAGCCCCTGCTGCTCTGTCCTCCTGATCGGGCCGCGCAACAGTCACCAGAGAAGCCCCTGCTTCTTCTGCGACTGGCGCAACGCGGGCCAACGCTGCCTGGGCGAGCGTGGCCTGCGCGATTTCCTTAGCGCGGATAAGAGAAAGAACTTCGCGCGCTTCCCCCTCGTCAGACATCCTAACACCACTATCCGCTAAGATACCCCCCAAGCACTCATCAGAATAATCGTCGAAGATCGTAAAGCGGGGCACGGGATTACCTTCAGTTTCCAGGTTCTTCTGGGCCTGCAGGAGTTGGGCGCGTTGGAGGGCAGGCAGGTTGCCCTTGGCACCCTTCGGGCGGGAGCTCGCCCGCTCCCGCGTCGCCGTGGACGTCACCACCGCCTTGGAGCGCTTGGCCGTAGAAACGGGCGCCACCTTTGCCACCTCCACTCGAAGCGCATCAGAAGCGGGAGGGGAGATGACCGACGGAGAACCACCCACCGGACCCCCTGGAGAGGCCAGCGCCATCACCACCGGCCGCTGCGGGGCAGGCGTGCTCCCACAGCCCAAGGGTGGGCTCGCCGGCGCCACAAAGGGAGTCTTGCGGCCCGCCGGCTTCTTGTGGAGCCGCGTCCCACCGACCCCGAGGCCTGACGGCGCCTTGGGAGAGCGCTTCGCGGTAGCTCGAGGCTCATCCACCACCGTAGCCACCGGGGAGATGAGCATCGAGCGGCCCTCCGAAGCGCAGGACAAGTTGGAGCCGTACTGGTTGAAGCCCAACTCGTTGCTGCCCACCGCCACCTGTCGTTCCTCCTGGTCCATCGCCGCGCCTGCCTCCTGCGGCGCGTCCTGGGAGTCCTTGTCCTTGAGCCCAAGCTTGTCCCAAGTGGCGGTGTCGATGGAGTCATCCCCCATGCTCGTGTCGAGGTCCCTGTCCTTGTCGTTCGGACCCTTGTCCACGTTGGCTGGTGGCGGGGGAGGGGAGCCGCGCCCTGCAACTCGCCCTCCTCGGCCTCCAGGCGAATGGTGAACCCCTCGCTGTTGAACCAAACTTGAACGTAGCCCTTGATCTTGGCCGGCGCACGACACGCGAAGCGCATCCGTACCGGGCCGAGCCCCGGCAGCGACACTGGATCCACCTTCATGGGCCGCCCAATCATCACCGTCCCGGCCATAAGGCGGTCCACATGGCGGTGCTTGGGTGGCACACCCCACAACTTGACCCACACATCCGGCATAATCTCAGCCTTGGGTTCCTCCTGGCACTGTTTCTTGATGTCCGCCATGATGTCGTTGAGGGAGAGGTAGAGCTTTCCGCTGCGGGTCGCCATCCGTAGCATGGCCTTGTCCGACACCTGCCAATCCCACTCCCCTTCGAAGAGGTGAGGTAGCTCCGCCTCCAAAATGGGGATCGACAGCGTGCCCGGCGCCGCCGAGATGATCGCCGCGTCCGCCACCAACGGGGCCCGAACCTCCTCGCCCTCCGTCTCCATGAAAGGGAGGCAGAAGAATCCCTCGCCCGGAATGGCGTTGCCCATGATCTGCAGCATCAGGGGCCGACCCCGCGTGGGGCAGTATGCCGACGCGTGCCCTTCCTCGTGGCAGACGATGCACAGGGGCTTGTATTGGCACGTGTTTTGGTAGTGCCCCACCTTGCCGCACTTGAAGCACTCCGGCCCGTCGGCCTCCTCCACTGGGATCGGGGCGTCAGCCGAGCCCTTCGAAGCCACCGGCCCAGCCACCAGCTGCAGCGGCGCCGTGCCTCCCTTGTGCTTCTGCTTCTTGGCCAACGGGTCTCTGCTCTGCTCGCCGCCCGGAAGGGGCTGAGACTCCTTCCTCTTGAGCTCTTTCTTCTGCTCCAGCCCCCGGCGCCGGTATTCCTCCTTCTTCTTCTTTTTGTGCTCACGCTCCTCTTGATGC
This sequence comes from Triticum aestivum, assembly GCF_018294505.1. NCBI lineage: Eukaryota > Viridiplantae > Streptophyta > Magnoliopsida > Poales > Poaceae > Triticum > Triticum aestivum. The sequence continues at coordinate 196,214,471 of NC_057797.1, forward strand.
TTCCGCTCCTGCTCCGCAATCCACCATGGAGGCGGCGGCCCCCAGCCCCCGTCTTCCACGGCCTTCGCCGACGCCTTGGAGAGTGCCTTCGCCCGAAGCTCTTGCTCGCGCTGTCGATCCGCCGCCGGAATCGGGGGTGACATGGGAGGCTTGTCGCTGCGACGGGAGCCCACCTTCACCACAGCGGCGAACGAGCAAGAGAGAGGTGGGGGAGGGGCAGAGCGGATAAGGCGACGAGCAAGGTGCCCGAAACGCCGCACCTGAGAGTGGGAGGCAGGAAACCCTATCGTCAGATCTAGGGTTCCTTTTGGCACCCACATCCACCTATTAATAGGAGCGGGCGCCCGCGCGGCCACCTCCACGTTGGGCCCGGGCCGCTGCGCAGGCTCGCAACAGGTCGTCGGGCCAGGCTGGACAGGCCAAAGCACGGAGGGGAGCCCCTGCACCCCCCCACTCGAAGAAGCGGGCTGAGCCGCCAATGGGCCCCCCGGCCCAATTCCTGGAAGGCTGAGCCACGCCTCCTGGCCCAGCGGGGAAACGGGCCCGTCCGTCCTCTCCCCGGAAACCCTAGCCACGATCCGTGGTTCCCCGACCCGGGCGGCCACGCCGTCGCCGCCGCCGACCCCTGTCAGCTCCGACAAACTCGCCGAGGCCAGAGGAGGCCCCGCCGGCGCCACCTCGCAGCGGCCCACCGCCGCCAGAGTGCACGAACGACCCTCAGGGCCCGCATCCACCCCCCGCGACGGACGCCAGATCCGCGGCGCCAGGCGGCGACCTCCATGCCCACCAGGAGCGAAGGCACGCCGGCGTCCGGCCACGAAGGAGCCCCCAAGCTCCTCCGTACAGGCGACAAAGTCACCCACCGAGCACCCCGCCCGGGGCCTCAGCGAACCACCACCACCATCACTTACCTCGCTACTTACCTCGTCGTCGTCGTCGGAGTCGACCCCCTCCAGAGCCCAGAACCTGCTGCCGGAGAGGGGCGGGGCGAGGAGCCGCGCCCCCGCCGGCGCGTTCCGCCGCGCGCACCCCTGGGCAAGGCGCACCACCGTCCAGCCATCTGCCTCCGCCGCGGGGCCGCTAGCAACATCGCCCGCGGAATCCCCCCCCCCCCCCCCCCCCGAATCGCCCCCCGAGTCGCCTCCCCTCCTAACCATAACGAAACGGGTTATGGAAGAAGGGCCTTGGAATTTTCCTGGCCAGACGAGATGTTCGCAGCCTCTCCCAACGTCGCGCGAAGCCTAGTCAAAGGGACCATCGCCCCTGCGACATACTCCCTCCGTTTTTTCAGTCCGCATATAAGGTTTGGTCAAAGTCAAGCGCTATAGAGTTTGACTAACTTTATATTAAAAAATGTAAACATTCGCAATATGAAATCAATATTATCAGATGCACCATGAAACGTATTTTCATACTATATTGTTTTAGTATTATAGATGTGCATATTTTTTTATATAAATTTAGTCAAACTTTGTGTAGTTTGATTTTGACCAAAATCTTATATGGGGAGTAAAAAAACAGAGGGGGTACTGTGCAACAGGATCAAAGTTCATGCCCATAATGTCCCGGGCAGCCACGGTGTTAGACCTCTCCCTGCTAGAGAAACCACAAGCTGCTTGACGGTCATAGGCACCACATTGATGACCACGTCCGGAACCTTGGCTTAATGTTTCTCAGCCTCTTCTTCTTTCTCCAAATGCGTCGGTGCCGACATCCCTTCAAAATTCAGAGAACAGCGCATCGGACCCAGAGGCTCCGAGGAACCTTTGAAGCTTCTCTCTTTCCAGATAGGCGGGGCCTTGATGTCGAAGTGGAAGACCGCTGCGTGCTGCTCCTTAGGAATGCTGCAAAACTTCTCTGTGGTGTGTCCCAGTAGATCATAACAAAAACAAAAATTTGGGAGTTTTTCATATTTTATATTGGAGTGTATATTGATCTAAACGACCTTATATTTGTTTACAGAGGAAGTACTTCAGAACATTGGTACTTTCAGTTGGGGTAGCACTGATGTATCACTTGATGGGACGATGTACAAGCATGTCAACACGCAAGCGGAGGGACTTGTCAACGATCAGCTTATTCTTGTGGGCGATGGCGATGATGGTACCCAGCTTTCTTCCCAATTCCCAGCCCATCTCCTCGGTCTTGAGCTCGTGTGGGAGCCTTGAATTTGCGCCCACACACGGATTTAGTCGAGTCGGACGTCACTTGCATTGCCCGTCGAATGGCGCGAAGATGACTCCGTCGTTATGGACTTGTGGTAGTGCCACGGCCCAGCCCTCAGCACATGCAACCTATCACCCTCGAACACAATGTGGAGGATGAACCTGCCGTCTACACTTGCCACCCGCTGGACCGTTAGCTCGGCGTGGATACGCCATGGTCTCGCGAACAATGGCTTCGGGGTCAGCAGGGTACGGAGAAAGGAGTCACCCGACGAGCAGCCTCCCTGCGATGGAGCGCCGGGCTGCCGCGAAGTCGATGATGACCGAGATGCGTTTGGTCTGGAGCAGGTAACATATTGGATGATCTAAAAAGAAGGTAACATACTGGATTGCCTCAAGAAAAAATGGTAGTAACATATTGGATGCTGAAATAAGGATACAACTGTGTTGGTTGACAGTTTTTGTGATTTCTTGAAGCGGATTGTTTCCGTCTTTGGAAGCCAGCCGGTACGGGCCGTTTTCAGGTTTGCGTAGCGCTGTATCTTCTTTTCTTATCTTTTCATAACTGTGCGTATAGCGCTGTATCTGATTAAAACCGGCCCAGCCAAACCAAACGTTCGTATTGTATTCTGAAGCCGGTGGAAAAATCGCGAACCAAACACGTACTAAAAAAAGTTCCTGATGGACACGACGGACCAGGTCTCCATATAATCAGGTCCAGACGTTTTTCTCCCCAAAAAAAGAGATCGATATCCAGGGTTCGAGACGCGCTCCGCAGCAGAGATCGAAGAACCCTACTTTATGGCCAAGGCGCAGCAGCCACCGTGGGTGGTACAATTCAACGGCACGAGCAAACCCGTCGTCGTCGCGCCGTTCGACGGATGCCGCCGCTGGGAGGAGACGCCGGACATGCCGGCGCTGCAAGGGAAAATATGCCTCGGCCTGGACGGGGACTGGTCGCTCATGCTCGACGAGGTTACCAGCGGGTGCTCCCTCGTGAGCTTCGCTAATATGTCGCGCTCGTCCCCCACTGTGATCGATCTTCCGCCGTTGCCCGAGGACGCGCGGAAGCCGCACCTACTGTTCGGCTGCGCGCTCTCGTCGCAGACCCCATCCGATTGCACCGTTGTGCTTAGCTTCATCAGGGAGAGGTTCCTCCTCCACTGCCGCCCCGGTGACGCAGGGTGGTCCAGACTCCCGGCGGAGCTTGTTGAGAAGAACGACCAGTTCGACGGTCCCATAACCCCTGGCAGCCAGGGGAAGGTGTACGCAACGACCATGGCGTCCTTGGTGGTTGTCGATGCGTCAGGCCCGGCGCCGGTGGTTGAGAGGGCGGACATGACGCGTCCGCCGCCGTGCCCAGTGCACAATGGATACAAGTGCTACCCGGTGCCATGTCCCAGTGGCGAGCTCTTCTTGGTGCGCTGCTGCCTCTATGGGTGCCCGGTGGAGGTGGTGGATGTGAAGGTTTTCCGATGGAACGATGAGGGCAATGCATGGGAAACGGTGGACACCATCGGCGACAGAACTTTTTTTGTAGGCAACTTTATTTTTGCGGTTCAGTCGGCGGCTGAAGCAGGAACTCAGCCCAACTGTATCCATGTGCTACGCGAGGTTTGCGGTGGATTTGGTATCTACACCGTGTCTCTGGATGATATGACCATTCGGCTCAGCATAGTCGAGGGATATGACGATGATGGTCAGGAAGTTTTCTGGGCTCTTTCTACTAGGCAAGTTTAATTCAACTGACTCGATCTGAACAAGTACTTATTAGTTGTAGTAATATTATTTGTGGGTTCGATCAATGTGATAATTTATAATATTTCTATGTATGTATTTCATGATGTATTTGCAGCTTCGGTCTGGAAGCAGCACGAACCATCGACACTTCTGATGATGTCTCCAATGAAGTAAGTTTGTACATGATTATACTATTACTGGTAGATTAACTACGTTGAGTACGCGAGTTTAACCTGTACTTGACAGGTGATGCAAACAAGAATTGAACATTGTTGTGGAGAGCAACAAAAAGAGCACACGGGGATGAGCGCTACGGCCTCTCGAGATGAGAGGCAGTGGCGCGATCTCCATACCGACTTATTGCAGTTACTAGTACCCAAGATTTCATTCATCGATTTCCTACACTTGAAAGCTGTCTGCAAGCAGTGGAACTCCATTAAGAGCCCGATCCAAAATGCAAAAGTGTCGCCATTGCTCATGACAACTCGGCCAGCAGGAAGGACCAAGGAGGATCTTGTCGAGATCTTCGATCCAGTGGGCGAAAAGAAGTATAGTATCAGGTTAAATATCCCTACTTCAGGTCTCAAATTTCAAGGATCGCAGTTACTGCATTTCACAAAGAACGGTTGGGTCATCGTATCGAGAGGCGGCGACCACATGTTCTTCCTAGTGAATCCGTTCAAGAACTACCCTAATGGTGGCCATGTGATCGCTCTTCCACCTTTGGATATCCTTGGTCTCAAAGGATTGTCATTTTCTTCGGTGCCGGGTTCTCCAGACTTCATGGTCCTTGCCGCAGGATCTACACCGAACGGCGAAGTTGTCACGATAAATACATGGCGAATGGGAGATGAAGATTGGAAGGATGAATCCGCAGGCCACGACGATGTGACCTTCTTCATGGCATCTCACAGTCCCGTCTTCCTGGATGGACTCTTCTATTTTCTGGACATCAATGGCCGGCTTGGGGTGGTGGACCCGAACAAGGACGAAATGGAATGGAACATCCTTGAAAAGCCGGATCAACCGATACGCGGAAGCAAAGAGGTGCATCCTAGGGAATATGATTATAACTATCTGGTGGAGTGGAAGGGGGAGTTGGTCGCCATTATCAGAGAGAATGGCGATGATGGGTCTGTTAGAACGTTCAAGCTCGATCGGTCTCGCATGGTTTGGTCCGAGTTTGAAGGCATGGAGGACGCGGCCGTGTTTTGGGATAGGAGCAATGCTCTGATTGCTGTGCCACCTACAGGAGAAGATTCATGTAATAAGATGTTCCTCCCGAACTATAGTGAGATCAATGGTGGTTGCAGGACGCAGGCGTTCTACTCATTTCAGGAGCAATGCTACCGCCCTTCGTTCTATGCCAAGGAGCCCATGAACGCCATATGGTTCGAGCCAGACTTGGACGTATACTTACAGTGACTGACCAGTAGTGCATGTTACTTTTAGTTTTTTTTTTACTTCACATGTAAGTTTTTGTCTTAAGTCAAACTTAATGCAGTTTGATCAACTTTATGAAATGATATATCAACATTCACATATTTTTAGTATTGTAGATGTTTTCTTATTCAAAAAAAAGATGTTTTCTTAATATAAATTTGATTAAATTTTACAAAGTTTGATTCAAGACAAATCACATACACGGAGTAAAGAGAAACGGAATAGTATTTTCTGTTTGATTGAGATCCTATAGCCAGGAGTTCTTGGAAATTCCATCGTAATCTAGGTAGCTAATTAAGGAAGAAGCATTGTACAGGGCCTAAACATTTTTTTTCCTGGAACAACTAAAAACTACAGTTATGAAAGCTGGTATCTTCGAATGTTTTTAAATTTTGAATTAATTGTATATATGCCTTTGAGATTTTGCCAGTATACCAACGTGACACTCAAATTTCCGTCTCCTTTATATACGCACCAGGTACAGTCGTATACAGATCATCAAAGCGGCAGTTGAAAAGGTGATTTTGCCCTTGGTCGTACCTTGCAATGATTTAGCAAAATGATATTGATGTAAGTTTTAATGATTTACCAAAATAATGTTGGTGCAAGTTTTATTCCAGAGTTTCGGCGTGAATGAATACGAACGAATGTTTGATTTCGTCTCAGCGTAAAAGTACAAAAAAAAATTGTGATAATCAAGTCCCTGGTTATGCCCGGTGTGGTTCAACCCGGTTAAGCCTTGTACAATGTTAGATGTTTAGGGAGGTGCTTACAAAAATAAATCGATTTTTTATCAAGCGCCAATGTTTATTTTCACGGTAGAGACATTATTTTTCTAAGCATCTCCCTTAAGCATCTCACATTGTACAAGCCCTTATGTCACTGTATCTCTTTGATTCCGACGGTTATGTTTTGGTCAATACTAGGTGCCGGTCGGCCGGTCGCCACGCCGGCGTCCGATTGGCCCAATCACGATCGTTCAGATTTGATCCTTCTCTCACACGCGCAGGTCAATCCTCCCCTTACCTCACGTACAAGCTGCACATCCTTCGCCATGGCGCCTCCCTTGGTCCCTCCCTAACCCAGCCCTCGGGAAATACCCCCGCCCTCACCGTCTCTCTGATCTGCGCACCATGCGCAACTCCAGCAAGCAACAACGCCCCGCCGCCCTCCCCCTCCCCCCAGGTTGCAGCTCGCCATGACGGCACCGGCCCCAAGGTTGCAACGCGGCAACTCTGTTCGCCGCAATTCTCGTCGTCGTCCACCCAACACTGCGCCGCCCGCCTCTACATAACTGATCTCGGCGTTGTAGTGTGCAACATCCCATCCCCAACAACGGGTTGTGTTCTCGCCGCGCCTGTAGCACCATAGCGCCCATGAAAAATGCTTGTAGCAAAATCCATTGATTATCGTAGCAAAAACTTAGGACCATTGCAGCAAAATGTCGTCTCTGTTATTGTGGGATGCAACTGAGACATGAGTGGTTGAAGCTTTTCTTATTGCCGGTTGCAGCTTTTGGGGTTCCATGGAAGTCTGGTTGAAGTCTTTTCAAACTATGGTTGAAGCTTTCTTGTGAACGGTTGTAGCATTTTCATTTGCACAGTGTCCGGTTGCAGCTTTATATGCCAGGTCTATTGAAGCTTTTGAATCAAACGATGGAAGCTTTCAAATGAATGGTTCCAGCACCACCTCCGCTGTCCCATGCCATCGACGGCGACCGGCATCGCGCGCGACCTCTTGTAGCTCCCCCCGCCGTGACTTCTCTGCCCCTGCCGTGGCTCGCCCTAACAGCAAGGGCTCGTCATGCCGGTGCGCTGTGTGTGGCCATGGAGATGAAAAAATAAGGCTCAAACTTCGGCCGCGTGTGACCGGTCCAACCTTCGGCCGGCCGCCCAGCCACAAACGTTTCATTTATATTTTCAATCATGGGGAGCTGGTACACGCATATAACGCCCCGAGACCGATGTGCCAGGTGTCGTCCAGTTATTCGCTGTTGTTGCCTTGTCATGTGCTTGCGTGTCATGCATTGCATACCATGCCATCATGTGCATTGCATCATCATGTTTTCAAAACTTGCATCCGTCCAGGTCTCCTCGTTCTTTCCGTTGTCCGTTCTGAGCCCAGACACACTTGCACGCGCCGCGGCATGTCCGAAATAGTATTTTATAAGTGGCCGGAAATTGTTCTCAGAATGGGATGAGAGTTGGCGTGTGGTCTTATTATAGTGTAGATAGACCGCCTGTCAAGTTTCATCGCATTCGGAGATCGTTTGATGCCCCAACGGATAACTATAGCGGCAGTATAGCCGGTCTAACGTCAGACGTTTTCGGTCTCCGGAAACAGTCGCTGGGCCTCCCTCTCTTCTCTTTCTCTCAGCTCGAGACCGTCTACACAGCTCACTACCTACCGCCAGGTCCAACCTAACCTCTCTCGTCAGCCGCACCCCCCCCTCGCGCGCGTCCGAAAATTGTTCCGAACCCGACCCGAGCAGTCGTCACCATTGTGTCCGGATCATCCCCAAACATCTACAAAATATCTCCGTTTTGTTAATTGGACTCCCTAGCTATTTATTTGCGACCATCCATTTCCGATCAGAGGGACCGAGGTAGCCCCTAACCTAATTTGTGAGGTATATATAGTCCACCCTTAGTCATTTTGGACAAACCCTAAAATCTAGGGACTTTGTCCCGTCGAGCCGCCGCCACCTACCGTATCTTCCTCGGGATCTAGATCCATCCACTCCCCCTTGTTTTCCCTAGCGAGCCAACCACCACACCACAGCCGCTCAAATCCCGTAGAGCCCCTCTTTCTCCTACCCGAGACATGCCTCGTCCCTGGCCCCTCCTCGTCTCGTCGTCCGACGACCAACGCCGCCGCCGGAAACCCCCAGGCCAGTACCTCGCGCGCTGCCCTTAATCTCCTTCTTTTCTTCTCTGCGCCCCTGCTCAACTCCCTCTTGTTTCTCTCTGTAAAAGGAAACCACCATGGACGCCCGAGACGGCGACCTCGACCTCCAGGCCACCCGGTCGGGCCCCTGCGCCCTCGATCGCCTGATCCCTCCTCACGCCCGAGCCACGCAGCAGACAAGCGTCCCGCTGCAGCGCTCGACCCCGCGCTCGTCTTCCCGCTCGGACGGCCGCCTCGCCAGCATCCCAGGGCCCGAGCTCCGCCGCGCCATCGCTCGAATCCGCCGCCCTTCGTCAAGTCCGCGACCCCGTCGCCTCCATCTTCGTCAGAGCACCGCCAGACCAGCAGCGCCGCCGCGCCCAGGCTCCACCGCCATGGCCGCCCCTTGGTTCTTCGTGTCGCGCCCGAACTCCTCATGTGCCGCCCATGCTTCTTCTCCAGGACTCGCCGAGCCTTCGTTGATCTCCAGGTCGAGCGCCTTGCCTCGCGTTGAACGCGCCTCCAGGTCACCGCCCTCCTCACCGGAGTCCCTCAAGCCGCCGCCAGTCCCGCTGCGGCGGCCTCCTGCATCGTTGGTGTCCTCTGCATCGAAGCAAATGCAGAGGAGGACGAGCGTCTCGACCCCCCTGCTTCGCTAGTGCGTTGACCGCGCCCTCTTTCTCGAGTCGCCAGGGCCCAGCGCCCCTCCTGCAGCCTCCCTCTCGATCTGGGCCAGGCCCACTAGGTGAGAAGCCCCTCTAGCCCCTCTGTTCGTTGGGCCAGCCTTCAGATTTGGCCCAATGTGTTTTTTCCTTTGCGCGATTTATCTATTTATCCAGAGCCGTCCAGTTTTACAGAAAGCCCCTTGCACTTCATGCATTTAATATCTCCACAACCGTGCATCGGATCTAAATAAATTATATATGTAACTTGCTTAGAATTTTGTCTAGTTTAATAATTTTCAAATTTCATGCATGGTTAAAATGTTTAGACTTGTTGTTTGTATATAATTTGCTCCGATGCCATGCTAAAATACTTTAATTCATAACTATTCAACCATAGCTCCAAATTTAATAAACTTTATATGTAAATGGGGTAGAAAAATGCCTAGTTTAACATGGTGCACTTTTCTTGCATGTTTAACAACTCTAAAATATGGCTTAGGGCAGAACAGTACCAAATCTATAATATGCTCATGGGGTTTTACCGGAATTGTTGTTCGTTACTTCCGGCCTCATTTAAACTTGACTAGATAGATAGTTTTACTTTGCTTCACCTCTTGCCATGCTAACAACATTTAATATTATTGGGTACATAAACGAGATCGAACTAAATAATTGTTGTGGTGTTCCGTCAATATGCATCCCGTTGCATATTGAGCTCCACTTAATTTGTAGGGTTGCTTGTGCACTTTGCCATGCCATGCTTCATTAAACCGGACATGCATCATACTTGATTGTGCATCATGACATGATTATGTGTTGGTTGTTTACCATGATTGTTTGCTTCTTTCCGGTGTTGCTTCTTCGGGTTGGTTCCGATAACGTCGTGTTGTGAGGATCCGTTCGCTACATCAGTTTGTCTTCTTCATGGACTCGTTCTTCTTTCTTGCAGGATTTCAGGCAAGATGATCATACCCTCGAAATCACTTCTATCTTTGCTTGCTAGTTGCTCGCTCTTTTGCTATGCCTATGCTCCGATACCTACCACTTGCTTATCATGCCTCCCATATTGTTGAGCCAAGCCTCTAACCCACCTTGTCCTAGCAAACCGTTGTTTGGCTATGTTACCGCTTTGCTCAGCCCCTCTTATAGCGTTGTTAGTTGCAGGTGAAGATTGAAGTTTGTTCCTTGTTGGAACATGGAGATGTTGTTCCTTGTTGGAACATGTTTACTTGTTGGGATATCACAATATATCTTATTTAATTAATGCATATATATACTTGGTAAAGGGTGGAAGGCTCGGCCTTATGCCTGGTGTTTTGTTCCACTCTTGCCGCCCTAGTTTCCGTCATATCAGTGTTATGTTCCCGGATTTTGCATTCCTTGCGCGGTTGGGTAATAATGGGAACCCCTTGACAAATCGCCTTGAATAAAACTCTTCCCGCAATGCCCAACCTTGGTTTTACCATTCGCCACCTAGCCTCTTTTTCCCTTGGGTTTCGCGGACTCAAGGGTCATCTTTATTTAAACCCCCCTGGGCCAGTGCTCCTCTGAGTGTTGGTCCGACCGAGCAGACTGCGGGGCCACCTCGGGGCAACTTGAGGTTTGGTTTTACTCGTAGGATGTCTCATCTGAGTGTGCCCTGAGAACGAGATATGTGCAGCTCCTATCGGGATTTGGTTTAACTTGTCGAAGTTGTCTTGTAGAACCGGGATACCGAGTCTGATCGGAATGTCTCGGGAGAAGGTTTATCCTTCGTTGACCATGAGAGCTTGTGATGGGCTAAGTTGGGACTCCCCTGCAGGGATTTGAACTTTCAAAAGCCGTGCCCGCGGTTATGGGCAGATGGGAATTTGTTAATGTTCGGTTGTAGATAACTTGAACCTTAACTTATTTAAAATGAATCAACTGCGTGTGTTGCCATGATGGTCTCTTCTCGGCGGAGTCCGGGAAGTGAACACGGTGTTGGAGTAATGTTTGCCGTAGGTTGTTCTTTAGTTCTTCATTCGCGCTTTGCCTTCTCTTCTCGCTCTCTTTTGCGAACAGGTTAGCCACCATATATGCTAGTCGCTTGCTGCAGCTCCACATATTACCTTGCCTTATCTATATGCTTAAATAGTCTTGATCGCGAGGGTGTGAGATTGCTGAGTCCCCGTGACTCACAGATACTTCCAAAACCAGCTTGCAGGTGCCGATGAGTCCGTGCAGATGACGCAACCAAGCTCATGAGGAGCTCGATGAAGATCCCTTCCTTTGTGTTGTTTCGTTCTAGTTGATCAGTAGTGGAGCCCAGTTGGGGTCGATCAGGGACCTTGTCGCATTTGGGGTTCTTCTTTTATTGTGGTTCCGTAGTCGGACCTTGATTGTATTTGGATGTTGTAATGCTTTATTCAGGTAATTGTGTGAAGTGGCGATTGTAAGCCAACGATGTATCTCTTTCCCTTATGTATTACATGGGTTGTGTGAAGATTACCTCACTTGCGACATTGCTTTCAATGCGGTTATGCCTCTAAGTCGTGCTTCGACACGTGCTTCGACAATGCACTCCCCGGGGCTTCTGGAAGACGCCGCGACTGACTCTAATCCAGAAAAACGAATCCGCTCGAACTCCCTAGCTCCTCAGCGATTTGGGCATTCTGGCCATCCGATCGAAATCTCCTCGCGACACAGACCATCGGATCTCGATCCAAATCATAGTGGGTCATTAGATATTTACCCGATCGACCTGGGCCGTCGGATAAAATTCCAATGGCAACAAATTGTAAATACCATACCCCCACCAGGGTATTTTGGCCATTTCACATAGAGGCCTATAAAAGCCAGCAGCTCCCGTGGCAAGCCCTAGCCGCCCCCTCCCCTGCCGCCCACTTCCCCGGCGTTGTCGCCGTCGTCCAGCACCACCACCACCCCCACCGCGCCCCCACCCTCTCCCCAACCCTAGCCCCCTTCCCCGCCACCCACTTCCCCGGTGTTGTCGCCGTCGTCCACCACCACCCCCACCGCGCCCCACCCTCTCCCCATTGCTTCCGGCCCCCACCTTTTCCCAATCCCCTCACCTTCTCTCCCGTGGCCGGTGGATTCGCCCCTCGCGGGATCGATTCCTCCGAGCCGGAGGGGTCTTCAGGGTCGTACGGGAGCGGCGCGTCCCCCATCGGCGCGTTGGAGAGTGCGGCGGCGGCCGTGGCCGAGCTCGAGCCCGTAGCTCAGATCCACAGGATCCCCTCAAGAGCCTCGGGTATGCATCCTTCCTTACCTTTTCTTCTTCTTCCTTTGGGTTTTATCTTCCTCTGATGCGTGACTTTGTGCAGGCCCATCTCATCTCATCTGATTGTGTCAAGGAAGGGGGCCATGCCATGGAGAAGCTGTTGCGGCTCTTCTAGCTCCCCTCCCCTGCGTAGGTCAGGTGTAGGTGGTAAGCCACCGCTTCCTGTTAGGACCCAACTGAAGAATCAACAACAGTCCGGCTAAGTTTAAATTCCCTGCCGTTGGCGCGAAGCTTCCCGGGCCGTCCATCGCCCATCAGATGCTCTTCTTTCGCTCGTACCGCTTCGCGTAAGGAGAAGCTCTGGATCGCGTCGAAGTGGCATCGGACGGCTAGCAGCAAGGCTCGGGTCGCTGTTCACTTTCCGGCAAGGACTTACAGCGCCCCACTGCTTTTCGTTTTACTTTCTTACTTTTCTCCAATTTGTAGGGCTATAAAGCCAAGGATTCCTGCTTGTTCAAGGGCATGAAATTGTTAGGGTTTCCCCCTTCCGCCGCCAGTGTTCCTGGCCGGCCATAGGTTCCTCTTGGCTTGTACTAAAACTCTCTGAATTAAGCCAGTAAATCGAGCTAGTTTGAGTGGAATACTCCCCTTTTTTCTGAATATTATTCTTCAGACTCCTCTGGGTCTGACAAGTGGTAATCAGAGCAAGGTTTCTCCTTGGCGGCGCGAGATCCGGTGCCGAAGTGGAGTTGGAGGCGCCATAAAATCCTCCACTTCTCACCGGCGACGTTGGGCGGCGGTGGTTCTCCGGCGGCGACTGGCGGCGGTGAGAAATTAGGTACAGGTTTGGGCGCGGGAAGAGGTTGCAGAAACACACCGTCTCTGTGGTAAAATCCCTCCCTCCCTCCCAGATCCGGTGTACTTCTGGAGGCGCGGCGCTGGCGGCGGTGCTGGCGGTGACAGGATCGAAGGCCAAGGTCGGGTTGCAGCTCTGGCTATGCATGACGGGCCCTACGGATTCCTCCTCTACTGCAAACCTGGAGCTCCAATCCTTGCAACTAGATGTCAAAACCTTGCAGCAGAACAAAGAAACAGACAGACAAGACTTTGAGGATTTCAGAGACCACGTTGCTACAAATTTTCACTCACTGCAGAAAACCTTGAGTGAATTGCAGGGCTCTCTGAATAGCTTCATTGTGGGCTTTCCCAAACCCAGGGAAAATCCTCCAAGCCCTCAAGAGGTAGCACAAGGTAGAGGCCAACAACAACAAACACCACAAGGCCCAACTCATGCACCAGCGGCTGTCCTTCAAACTCCCCCAACTATTGGTTCTGCAACCTTAGTGGACAAAAACACTGGCAAAGAGCTGAACTTGGATGGAAGCAACAAGGCCCATTACAGGCATCCACACTTTGCTGCTAGTAAACAACCTATTCCTGAAACCAGAGCACCCACTATTGTAAATCAAACTCTGAATGCTCAGCAGATAGTGTAGTTGGACCTGGAGCAAGTTGAACAAGTCCCACAACAAGAAACCAGAGGTGGAATAGGGCAGAGAGACCAAGGATTGGACAATAGAAGACCTCTACCAATAGTCATACCAGCAAAATACAACATTCCTGAATTTGATGGCACTGGTACTGATTCCTGGATACAGACTATTGAGCTATACTTTGAGGCTGCTAGAACCCCACTGGAGCAGAAAACAGAAATTGCAGTAACATACCTTAAAGGCCCTGCAATAGAATGGTGGAGAGGTACTGGAATTGTACCTAACACCCTGCCTTGGTACAGGTTCTGTAGGCTCCTGGGTGACAGGTTTGCAGAAACCTCTGTTTGTGACAATGTGAGATCCTTTCATGCACTCACCCAAACAGGATCTGTAAATGACTGCATCCTCAAATTTGAGCAGGCCATGAACTTGATGAGAAGAGATAATCCTGCTCTACCCCAGGATTACTACAAAACCAGTTTTATCTCTGGACTACATGACAATATACAATACCATGTCCAGTGTCATGAACCTGCTGACTTACAAAAAGCAATCTGGCTTGCGAGAAGAATGGAACAAGCACAGCCACAGAAGAAAACTGTTATACCTAACAACAGTTTTCCTCAAGTGAAAAGGCAGTTGCAATTTGATCCAGGAAAACCTGGACCCACCAACACAGCTACAATCATTCAACAAGCTAGAATGAAGGGCATCTGCTACAAGTGTAAAGAACCTTGGTTTCCTGGTCATAAAAAGGTCTGCAAACTGGCAAATCAAGTTCAGATTCAAGCACTACAAGCTGCTTGCCCTGATGATGCTGAACTGGTCTACTATACTGAAGTTCTAGCTGAAACTGACATCCCTCCCCCTGTGGAAAGTGATGATACCCCCCTCCAAATCTCTATGCATGCTCTTATGGGTATCAAATCAACTAAGAAGCTCAGTTTTACAGTCACAGTCATGCTTGGAAACACTCCAGCTACTGCCCTCATTGATAGTGGCAGTACTGCTACATTCATCACTCCTAAGATTGCCCACCTAGCTAATTGTGCTCTCACTCCCACCAGAAAAAGGAAAGTGGTGGTAGCTAATGGAGAAACTCTCTGGTCAGAATTTATTGCACTACAATGCCCATTCTCACTACAAGGAACACAATTCTCCACTGATCTCAGAGTACTACAACTTCAGGGTTATGATGTAATCCTGTGGGCAGATTGGATTGCTTCCTTCAGCCCAGTAGAGTTGGATTTTTAGGAAATGCATGTGAAGATCACTCTGAAAAATGGTGAAAAGAAAATTTTCAAAGATGAGAGCCTACCTTCTGTAGCTGTGCAGGAAGAAGAAACTAAAGAGGATTTCCCTGAAGAGCCTTTTTGTGGAGTTGTCTTACTCTTGAACAGAATTGCTGCTCAAGAACCAGTAGACACTGTAATTCCTGCTCCGGTCCAGCTGCTTTTGGACAAATACTCACCAGTTTTTAGCACTCCAACTGATCTCCCTCCAAAAAGAACTGTGGATCATGCCATACCTTTCACTCCTGAGGCCAAAATAATCAACCCGAGACCTTACAGACTTCCACACCACCAGAAAGATGCTATGAAAACTATAATCAAGGACATGATCAAGACCAAAGTAATCAAAGATAGTTCTAGCCCTTACTCTTCCCCTGCTCTCCTTGTTGAAAAGAAGGACATGACTTGGAGATTGGTCAATGATTTCAGAAAAATTAACCAACAAACAGTAAAGAAAAAATATCCAATCCCTATCATAGAAGATCTCTTGGATGAGTTGAAAGGTGCCACTGTATTTACTAAACTGGACCTAAAAAGTGGATATCATCAAATCAGAATGCAGGAAGAGGATATTGGAAAAACTGCTTTCAGCACCCATTGTGGCCACTATGAGTATTTAGTTATGCCCTTTGGACTTACTAATGCTCTAGCAACCTTTCAGCTGCTAATGAACACAATCCTGGCACCTTATCTGAGGAAATTTGTGTTGGTTTTCTTTGACGATATCCTGATATATAGTAGAAATATGAAAGAGCACTTGCTCCATCTACAACAAGTCCTTGAAGTTTTGCAATCCAACCAACTATATGCAAAAATGAGCAAATGCACATTTGCACAACCTCAGGTGGAGTACTTGGGCAATATTATAAGGGGAGATGGAGTAGCAACTGATCCTTCCAAGATTGAAGCAATCAGCCAGTGGCCCACTCCTGAAAATGTAACTCAGCTGAGAAGTTTCCTTGGCCTCACTGGTTATTACAGGAGATTCATCCAAAACTATGGATTTATCTGAAAACCCCTGTTTTAATCTTTAAAAAGGACAACTTCAGATGGGAGAAGGAGCAACAGGAAGCTTTCAACATACTGAAGCATAAAATGACCCAAGCCCCTGTCCTGGCCTTACCTGATTTTTCTCAACCTTTCATCCTGGAAACAGATGCTTGTGCTTATGGAATTGGGGTTGTGCTCATGCAGGAGGGCAGACCAATCTCCTACTTCAGCAAAACCATTGGCCCTAAGGCTGCTGCCCTTTCAACTTATGATAAAGAGGCCATGGCCATCATTGAAGCATTGAAACATTGGAAACATTACTTTGCTGCTTCTTCATTGATTATAAGAACTGATTAGCAGAGTTTGAAATACATACAAGAACAAAAGCTAACTGAGGGCACTCAACACAAGTTACTGGTCAAGCTATTGGGTTACAATTTCAAAATTGAAAACAAACAAGGCAAGAATAATAAAGTTGCTGATGCTCTTTCTAGAGTGAAATACAGGTTACAATCATTGGTTGCTACTCAAGTGAAACCTGCGTGGATAACTGAAGTTATCTTAAGTTATACCCAGGATCAAAGGTGCAAGAACCTTATGGCACAACTTGCAACTTCTGCCACTGCTGTTCCTAATTATGCTCTTCAGCAGGGAATTCTGAGATACAAAAACAGAATAGTCATTGGCCAAAATTCCAACCTCAGAAATCAGTTGGTCTCTGCTCTACACAATTCTGAACTGGGGGGCCACTCTGGCCACAGAGCAACATATCAGAGAGTTAAACTCCTCTTTCACTAGCCTGGCATGAAGCAATTCATTGTGGATTATATTAAACAATGCCCCACATTCCAAATCAACAAACCAAAGCACTGCAAGTATCCTGGACTACTTCAACCTCTCCCTGTCCCAGACTTTGCTTGGTGTCACATTAGTATAGATTTTGTTGAAGGCCTCCCCACCTCTGAAAACAAAAATATGATTCTAGTTGTGGTGGATAGGTTCACCAAATATGGGCATTTTATTCCAATGCAACACCCCATCACTGTTAGTACTGTGGCCAAAGCATTCACTGATAACATCTTCAAGTTACATGGACTACCTTCAGTTATAGTCACTGACAGAGATACCATCTTCACCAGCAATCTTTGGCAGGCACTGTTTAAAAAGCTGGGCATTAAACTGCACATGAGCACTTCCTACCATCCTCAATCAGATGGCCAAACTAAGAGGGTCAATCAATGCTTGAAAAACTATTTAAGATGCATGGCTTTCCTGCAACCTAAGAAATGGATGAACTGGCTCTCCTTGGCTGAATGGTGGTACAACACTAGTTATCATACTGCTCTACAGATCACTCCATTCCAAGCACTATATAACAGGCCTCCCAACATGATCTCTGAAGCAGCTCTCTACCCAACTGAGCAGGTCCAAGAATTTTCCTCTGTCCTCACTGCTGAACAAACAGCAGCTCAGATCAAGGCTAATCTGCTGAAGGCCCAAACCAGAATGAAGCATTATGCAGACAAAAAGAGATCTGAACAAACTTTAGAAGTGGGTGACATGGTGTACCTTAAACTTCAACCCTACAGACACACTACATTGAGTGTCCATCATTGTCTCAAGCTTCACTCTAAATATTATGGCCCCTTCAGAATAACAGAGAAAGTTGGCCCAGTGGCTTATAAACTACTGCTACTTGACGATTGCAAACTACATCCAACATTCCATGTCAGCCAATTGAAAAAGCACCTGGGGCCACAAGCAATTCCAAACCCCATACTGCCACTCATCAATGCTGATGGTACCATTCTCCTGGAACAGGAAAAGCTCTTGGAAAGGAAACTTATTCCCAGAACTCAAGGAGATATCCAAATACCAGTAGTGCGATGGCTTATCAAATGGTGTAACATGGACGAGAAAGATGCTACTTGGGAGGATACAACGTTCATACAAAAGGTTTTTCCTGGATTTCAGCCCTGAGGACTGGTCTGAAGTCGTTCGGGGGGAGTTGTCAGGACCCAACTAAAGAATCAACAGCAGTCCGACTAAGTTTAAATTCCCTGCCGTTGGCGCGAAGCTTCCCGGGCCGTCCATCGCCCATCGGACGCTCTTCTTTCGCTCGTACCGCTTCGCGTAAGGAGAAGCTCTGGATCGCGTTGAAGTGGCATCGGACGGCTAGCAGCAAGGCTCGGGTCGCTATTCACTTTCCGGCAAGGACTTACAGCGTCCCACTGCTTTTCGTTTTACTTTCTTACTTTTCTCCAATTTGTAGGGCTATAAAGCCAAGGATTCCTGCTCGTTCAAGGGCATGAAATTGTTAGGGTTTCCCCCTTCCGCCGCCAGTGTTCCTGGCCAGCCATAGGTTCCTCTTGGCTTGTACTAAAACTCTCTGAATTAAGCCAGTAAATCGAGCTAGTTTGAGTGGAATCTTCCCCCTTTTTCTGAATATTATTCTTCAGACTCCTCTGGGTCTGACACTTCCTCTCCCCTCTCCTCTGTCCTGCCCTCTCTCTCGCTCTCTCTCTCTCTCTCTCTAATGCTCGATTCGTCTCTGTAGGTTGTGGGTACAACCTTAACCAGCAAATCAATCCCATCTGCAGCAAATCAGCCTGAGGAGGTGGAGGAGCAGGCACCCAGAACCAAGGTGGTGAATTTCCTCTCCCCCCATCTACCCCCACATCTGAACATCATCTACACTTTGTACCTTGTGTTGGTTTAGTTTGTACCTTCCTTTTGGATGACATGACATTTGGGTTCATCACATGTGAAGAAAACAATAGCAAACTCTGTGTTTATCTTGACGCTTCCTTGTTTTTACACATGCTCTGCATTTTTATCTGCTGCAGCTCAAGTTCAGGTTGGATAAATCATACAAGTTGACTGTGCTTGCAACCGGGAACCCGATATATATATGCCTGAATTAAGGTTAGTAAAAATGCTTTACTTTGTGGTACAAAATATTATGCACTGTCTTGCACATAATTGTTGGCCGTTCTAAAAATATGGATTCTACATTGAATTTGTCTTGGACTTCTTAATTTAACCTCTGTGCATGTTCTTATGACAGTGATGTGATTTGTGAATTTTGTGACTTTTTGTATGATCAGATTTTAACCTATTCCAAAGAGCCAACCATTTGAGCTAGCCATGTTGTGAAATGGCCGAGCAACAACAATCTGACATACATCAGTCGACGATGAAGGTATGTGTATATGCAATGTGTAGCAGCGATGTCATATCAAACTTCCTGTTTAAGCTTGATGCATGCTCTTATAACTTCCCTGTGATATGTGATTTTTGTTCGATATCGGAACAAATAAATGTGCCCATGTTATTTTTCTGCTCATTGATATGCACATGGTTACAGCTCCTACACCAATTAAATGTGCTCTTGCTGTTTTGATTTGAGCGTTTCATTGTTCTAATTTCTAACTAGCATGCTAATTCAGTTAGGCTTACAAACATATGAATGCACAAGCTTTTTAAGAGAGCCAAGAGAGAAAAGGGAAAACTATTACATATGCCTATATGCCTAGATGCTAATTCAGTTAAGCTTACAAGCATATAAATGCACAAGATTTTTAAATAGTAAGAGTTCTTGACATATTTCCCCCCTTTTGACAGATCAGATACGTAATTTTACCTATAAGCTTATTTGCTTCGGAGGCTTATTGTACTGCTACAGTTTTCTCCACGGCACGGACTTGACGCCAGCGACCCTGCCGTTTCCACACCACCTTGAGGTATTTGGATCCTTACCTTGCGCCCCAAGCCCAGCGCCTATTCTCATGTGCAGTAGCCAAAATTCATGTGCTTCCCTACTTCAAATGAAAGGGTCCATGCTACATAAATAAACTAAGTCATGTTCTTTACAAGTATATGCACTCCTGGACTGAATGCCGAAATTGTGTTGTATGTTTTCCTTCTACTGCTCTCTGATATCAAATTTCTTTTCATTGTAGTAAACATTTGGGACTTGGATGCGAAATATTTTATCTAGGCATTTGAATTTATTCGGACGTGTTATGTTACCGTATAGTGAACTTAGATCAACTTATGCATACACACAAAAACACATGCACTCTCATATAACTTGATCATCACAACATGAGTTAGGAACAATTGCAGTGCTGTAATTTTGAGCGAGAGAGAGAGGAGTACATTACTTATTCCACTTCTAAGCTACGCTTGTGCCCATGTTACTAATAGTTTCTAACTGATGTGTTTCTTGCCTTACATGAATGCTACATTGAAATCATAGAGCAGACAACTGTAGGTTTAGTTTTTATTTAAAGTATAGTATATGCTAGCTACTGTATATGCAACACCACATTTTGAATTATCCAATAGAATTAGGTTCATGTTCAGACTATTCTAGATAGCAAACTATAACGTATGTGAACCCCTGATGTATACTAGGAAGCGTTTATTCATTAGTATGGCCATATGTGTCGTTGTGGCCAGGACCCTCCGGAGAGCTCATCCACTCTCTAGTTTTCCACCCCTTTAACCATTAATTTTGTTGGCCTTTCTTATGGATTTTCATTATTTCTTCTCTTTATATTTTCAAATTCTAATGGAGATGAAATGCACCTTGTTTCTTCTCTTTATATGCTCATGAGGACAGTGCTATTGCATCTGAATTGCCAAGTTGTTGAAGAATCTAGTCTTTTTGTGCTTGCCTACAAAGCTCCCAAATCTTTTATATATATATATATATATATATATATATATATATATATATATATATATATATATATATATATATAATTATATTTACATCCGTTTTTATTCAACAGTCCAGAAATGCTCATTCATGGAAATCTCTATGTTCTCATATAGCCATATTATTCTCCTACTCATTGATATGCATACAGTGGTTTGCTCGTGTATCTAATTTTTTCTTGCTGGATTGTGGTATTATGCGGTTTGCCTTTCCTATTTTCGGACAATCCTATCATCAGGAAGATATATGCTTTTATTACCAAGCTCACCGAGCTTTAACTTGGCCTGACGCATCTACAGGATAAGCGCAACATGAAGGGATATAGAGCGACAAATCATATTTTACTGTCCCTATTTCCACATCACGGCGACTCGATCCGCTGGTCTCGGCCATGGCATGCCTGAATCAGTCAGATTTATCGAGGGACAAGACTGGCAAGCGTTCCTCCGTGCCGATCTTCGACCGAGGTAGGTAAGATATACATTCCCATCCGATTCTTTTCTCTTGCTCTCTTCCAAGATCTGTTAAGCTTCTACAGCTAGGTTGTCGGAGCTAGGTAAAGTACAAGGCCGTTATCCAAAGTAATGATGTTTATTACTCTGGTTGATTTGCGATATGGTGTTGTGGATCCATGTGCACCTGAGCTTTGCTACTCCCTCTAATTCTCTTGTTCTGAAATTATATAAAATTAGTCTATGATAGAATCAAGTTGACCTTAAGTGAAGTGAATAGCTAACTGATCCAACCGGTTCTTGAAGTAGTAACAATATTGCTTAGACTATTGCTAAGATTGTATTTCCAGTTTTAGGAAGACAGATTTTTACAATGCAGTATATTTAAATTTCCAGTTTAAGGATGAGGCATTTCTCGTAGCATAGTATACTTGCGCGGGTTTATGCTTACCATTGGGGGCTAATTGCCCTGTGAGCTTACTTTATAGTAAGTTACTTTTCAAGTTTCCCATTGAGGGAGAGAGAGCGAGGTATGTTTTTATGATGGAACTATGGCATAGACCTATGTTGTTGTTGTTGTTATTATTATTATTATTATTATTATTATTATTATTATTATTATTATCAAACTTCTTTAGTTACACTCTTACGGTACGAACGATCTATATATGTGCTTTGTACTCTGAATCCATCATGTGATTTGAATATTTCTTTATGCACAAATTGGCGATAGCATATGTCTGAGTGGTTTTAGTCAGTCGAGTTTTAGGTTTTTATTTCATACATTTTGGTTTTGAAATAGTACGAATGATATATTCAACTAAAAATCCGTTCGAAATAAAAAAAATGTTATGTACTAATTTACACTGCATAAGACGAGCAATACTATTTCTTGTGAATGATATATTCAAATAAGTGAGGTCGGATTTACTTTTATATTGTTTGGATTGTGTTTGCATGTTTTTCTTGGTTGCAAGTGCTCTACAATTTTATATTAACCGCACTTCTAATGCTTAGAGAATTCCAAGCATGAAACCATGGTATGCACAGTTGGTCAGACCATCAAAATTATATGGTCACCAGCTCATCAACTCTTTGAAAATAAAAGGTCTGCCATAACACTTTGCCCTCTTTTATCATGTTGCTTCACTTCTTTTCTGTACCACTTGCTCTTTTATCATGTTGCTTCACTTCTTTTCTGTACCTTTTGGTATATCATGTTGCATTTCCTATGAAAACGCACTACTGGTATGTAATAGACTTTGGTACTCTGGACATTTTTGTTTTTCTTAACTTATAAAATATAATCATGCCTTACCGGGCTGGCTATGGCTGGTGCCGGTGGGGTGCGGCAAGCCGCACTTCCTATCTGGATGCTACCGCAGAGCCCGAGGATTTGGGCCTTACCGGACCACTCTGAGCCTGTTTAGATGTTTTTGATTATTTGCTCCTTATCGGACCACTCAAGTGGGTTCAGCCTCAAGGTTTGTTCCCTTTTATCCAGTATTTGCTTTTAGTTGTATATCTGTTTTGACCTGACATGATTTAGAAGAGGGAATGGAAAATATGTGTGGGTTTGGTTAGGAGTGCTATGATGCTTACATGATTGTATAAATAGATTTTTCGCTGACCTCCAGTGCGGGTGGGTTATTGCATATCTGGCGTCCTCTTAATTTTATACGCCTTGGTGGCGTTCAATTGTTTATCTAACTCTTTATATGTTTATTTGGTTAATACTTGCTTCATTGGAGCCATTTTGTTTTTGTTCTGTATAGTTCCACCTGAGTCTAAATTATTATGCATTTGCTCACAAGAAAAGCAGTCAGGACTAGAAAGCTGCATTGTTATTCCTTTTGCCTGGTTTAGACTGTAGTGTCAGGTTCAGAGATGATTGCAGCAAGGTCAAGTTCCTTTTTTACTGCACATGGATGTTTTGAATATGTTCTACCAAAACATTTTCTAACTAACATATTGATTTCATATTGTTGTTTTTTTGTGACCTTTGATAGAAGGATCTGCTCATGTATTTTTCCTGTGTATATCTGTGTGCTAAAAATGCATTTCTGTTAAATATTAATTCCTAAGTAATTGTTTCTGATAAACAACGATGCCTTTCTTACATAGGTTGTTTGATGCATTCGTGCTCGTCGGCGGGACGGTGCAAGGCGCAACTCCGACGCGGTTCCTTGCCGGTTGGACGGCGTTCAGGCGCAACCCTGGCGTGCACTGAGTACTGCCTCGGCTACAACCTCCCTCGGTGAGGTCCATCTTCCTCCCACTCCTCTGCTTTGGCTACTGTATGGGACATGGCCATGGCTATATTGATGTGGTGCTCGTCTGGTTGATGCTCTATGCCCTACTCATGCATCGCTTCCTACTTGAGCTCTGTAGTTGTGGATCCATGCCATTTTAGGGTTTGCAGGCTGTTGTTCATGTTTAGTTGTTATCATAGGAGCTCATGTGATGCCCTAGTTTACAAGTGGATGCCCTGGTCCTATAGCTATGCGCCTGGATTTGCTAGATTGATCAGTGGCGTTCGTGCTAGGGAGATGATGATTAATCGTGGCTGAAATAAGTGTGCCTTTGAGCAATCGTGGCACCTGTGTGTATCAGGTTGGATCCTCCCTCTTGTCTCTAGAATCCTTCTTGATCATGTGATACTTGTTGTTGTCCTTGGATGGTCATTCTTGTTGAGTGATAACCAGGGCGGCTCCATTGTATGAACAGATTAATCTGGTGATAAGAGATGACGGGGGTAGGTTATATGATTGAGGAAGGGTGAATCTGAGCCCGCTATGCAATGAACCCTGAATTCAGAAACACGAGACGAGTCGAAACCTGAGGCTCCTCAGCGATTTGAGCATTCTGGCCGTCTGATCGGAATCTCCTCGCGACACAGATCGTCGGATCTCGATCCAAATTGCAGTGGGTCGTTAGATATTTACCCGATCAACATCAACCGTCCGATAAAATTCCAATTGCATCAGAATGTAAATACCATACCCCCACCAGGGCATTTCGGTCATTTCGCTTAGGGGGGTATAAGGGGGGCCGCTGCCGTAGGAGACCTAGCCGCTGCCTCCTCTCTCACTCGCTCCTGCAGCTGCCTCCCTCCCTCCCACGCAGGTGGCTCCACCAACCACGACGGTGGCGGCAACGGCCACGGCGGTGATGGCTCCGTGGTGGCTATGCAATGAACCCTGAACCATTTTTATTTGTATTTAAAGGTGTTGCTTATTTATGCTCAAGTGGTGTTCGTGCTAGGGCGATGATGATTACCTTGGCTGGAATTAGTGTGCCTTTGAGCAACCGAGGCACCTGTGGGTATCAAGTTGGATCCTCCCCCTTGTCTCTAGAATCCTTTTTGGTCATGTGATACTTGTTGTCCTTGGATGGTCATTCTTGTTGAGTGATAACCAGGGCAGCTCTATTATATAAACAGATTGATCTGGTGATAAGAGATGATGGGGGTAGGTTATATGATCGAGGAAAGGCGAACTGAGCCCACTATGCAATAAAACTGTAGCTACCTCCCCTAATGTGTGTAGTATTGGAGGCAAAAGAGAACTTTTTCATGTCTTGCTACATTAAAATTCCAAAAAGGTTCATTCTTCATTTGCTGGTTACTTAACCATGATTTCTTTTGCTTTGGTTCTGGTTGAGATACTAAAGATTGTTTATATATGAAAATTGTAGACACTTGTAGTTTTGTATGCCTCAACTGTAGCTTAGGATCCAGTGCTGTAATGCTTTGCCTAACTAAAAATAACTCTAATCAATAATAGTGGTTCTTTCCTTCTGATTTGAACTCAGAGAGGGCCACTGATTCTTGATCTTAAGGTGACCCCATTTTTCTATGCCTCATGCACATGCTGCTCTATGTTCCCTTTTAAAGATTCTTGCTTGCATTTTGGGTTGGTTTAGCGTTTCTTTCCGCTGTTGCTGCATTCCCTTTTTTGCATACTACATGCTCTTTTTGTATCTCATTCTACATGTGACATAACTAACTAATACATCTTCGATCGGTATTCGCATTGAGATGAAAGGTTATATCTGGTATCATCTAGCTCAAGTAGGAACTTTCTGCTCCAATGTTTGCTATGAAAGGTTATAAGTAATACATCTTGGATCAGTATTCACATTTCCTTGTCTGGTATATTTCAGTCCCTTGTGAAATGAATCATTTATGTGTATGAAAGTTTTTAGAATATCAGAAAAATGTTTAGTTTTAGTGTCCAGTTCACTGCCAATTCTCTTACTGCTTTTGTCGTGACCATGCAAATCAATTATCATGTGGATTGACTATGCCTTGCTTACCTTGCATTGGTTTATTTTTCTATTTGTGGCCTATAGTAAACTCATCTATCATGGATGGTTACTTTGATTTTTAGATGTAAACAGTTTCTCAAATCTTCCTACTAACTTGACCATTATCTGCTTAATTACAACATTTGGACCGACACCCTCGCACCAAGGCGCCCAGCCGGCTCGCCGCAAGTACAACTACGCCGCCGCCTCCCCGGGGGGCTGCAAGGTGAAGTGGACAGCCGAGGAGAAGCCGCACAGTGGGGCCGGGCTCTCAAGTGGGAGGCGGAGCTCACCTCCCCCAACGATGACCGCTTTGATCGCAAGTGGAAGTGGGAGCCCAAGTCCAAGCCCGGTGCCGCCGGCAAGGCCAAGACCAAGCTCGAGGAAGCCAGTGAGGATGACAAGAATAAGCCGGAGAGGAAGTGCACGTAGATCGAGGAGGTCCTCGCCGGCTATGACGCCATCTTCAAGGTACTCAGTACAAAAGATAAACTTTTTGTGGGGGTTTCCAGCATATTTCCGACAGGTTATAGTAGTTTAAAGATTGAAGTGGAATTTCAGTAGAATGCTAAGTCAACTTACTTAAACTTTGTATACTACCAAGTTAATTTACTCCATTCTTAAATGAATGCTGCCAAGTTCCACAGATGCATGACTAGATTTAAGAGAAAGACTGCAGTAGCTTAAAATGGAACTTCACTGTTTTGGAATTTCCAGTAGCTTAAAGATTGCAGTGGATTTTGACTTGGTGCTGTACTGAAACTTGTCTTGTTAGATTGTTAACTTGTTGATGCTTTCTTGATTGTGTTAATTTTGTGGAGTATTGTATTTCATGCTTAGTGCTGCACCAAGATTAGTATCTTGAACTACTCCAGTATTGCTTGAACTACTCCAGGAGATCATGTTAATTCTATTAATTCTATAGAGTAGTTTCAGTAATTTTATAGCAGCAGTACTCTTGCCTGCATATCCTTTTGTAAAAAAATTATTTTATCCTTTCCTCTACAGGATGATGACTATCTAATGGTGATTCCATATTCCCACATTTTTTGCCTTCATGTTGCAAGCTCTAAAGCTGCCCCTGCAATTTACTCTCACAAGACATGTCCAGGAAGCAAGTGTCCTATGGCGGTTACATTTAAGATGGTTTGCTTGTTCCAACCTCGATATCTGCCTTTAGATTCTCGTTGTTGTCTTTTGAGTGGAAGGTACCACCTGGTGGTATGTTGCTATTTTCACTTTGTTCTGAACAAGGCATGATTTTAATTCCTATCTCTCTGTCGTAAAAAGTAATATATTGGTCATGTGTTTTGTCTCTGGTCGTATGAAAGCACCGACCTTGATTTTGTCTTATAACCTGATGTTCATCTTCAGTCCCATTATATTTTGCTTCTAACACAATTGGTTGTCTACACACGCTATTCTTGGGCTCTTACCGACAAGTTGTTTCATACTTTGTCTAAACGTTCTGACTGACACCCTCACCCCAAGGAGCGAACCCGATCTAGTTGGGGACGGAAGCAGCAAGAAGGTAGGAGATCCGCAGCGACCGACCGGCAGGAGCAGGTGCGGGTGGCTTCGGTCGAGTGCTGAGCCATCATGGGTGGTTTCGGTGGCCGATAGTAGTGTCGCGGCGACCGACAGCTAGGGGTGACCTATCGGCTATGTGCGTCAGGGCGAGGGCCCTCGTCCCCGTGCGGCGCAGAGGGTGGCACTTCGCCCAGCGGCATCCAACTACTACGGCAAACAAAGATCCGTGCACGGCCCACCATGAGTCGACCGCAATGACTCCACGACCACGGCCATCCTCCTCCTCGCATTCCATCCTCCACAGACAGGGCTTGCTGGTGCCAACTTCTCGCAAGGATCTTACTAGAGCGTCTACAATCAGACTTAGCAAATCCAGGTCCTAAAACGCCCACGGACGCGCGCGGGTGCATCCGCGGGCACTGACCAGTCCTCAAATCGCATCATTTACATTCGTGTATCTCATATCCGATCCTCTATATCCGTACTGAACCATGCAACATGGATAAAACTACTTGAATCATCAAATGGACATAGAATCGGACATAAAAATGCACAATCCATTCACGAAAAGATCACCAACGGATATTCAAAAGATCCTCAAAGTTCACATAATGCACATAAATGACGAACGAGTTTAAAATACAACTGAAAGCATGAAATTAAAGTGGAGATGACAGATCTTCACCACTTCCACACCGGTCATTTCCCCATCTGTCCGACGGTGTAGCTGTAGGCGTCGGTGGCTGGTGAAGGATCGTCTGAGTCATCAGAGGTGGCGACGTGTTCTTCACTGTCAGAGGAGGAGTTAGAGAGGATGATGAGACCTTTGAGCCACTGGACGGCCCTGTCCTACTGTAGCTTAAGCTTCGCCACCCAAGCCGTCTCCGCCACTGCCTCTGTCGCCTCGCGCTCTGGCTGCTCAATGGCTAGCCAGAGCGCCTCGGTGTTCTTCCGGCGGAGCGGTCTAGCATCTATCTCTGCCTTCATAAGCAACCGGCGGTAGACCCAAGCGAGGAGCCGCTCGTTCTTGTCGGGCTCCGCCCGCGACTGATACGTCCATTTTGCATCATGATTTCCTACTGTTATTTATAATGCTTTCATGCATATTAATGCTTTATGGAGTAATTCTAATGCCCTTTCTCTCATAAAATGCAAGGTTTGCACAAAGAGGGAGAATACCGGCAGCTGGAATTCTGGACTTGAAAAAGCTACGTCAGAGATACCTATTCTGCACAACTTGAAATGAGCTGAAACTTCACGGAAAATTATTTTGGTATATATGAAAAAAACTGGAGCAAATAACTACCAGAGACACCAGGGCACACCAGGTGACCACAAGACACCAAGGCGCGCCCAGGTGGGTTGTAGTCAGCCTAACCGACCTCTCGTGCCCATCTTCTGGTATATAAGTAATTTTGACCTAGAAACAATAAGGAGAGGACTTTTGGGATGGAGCGCTGCCGTCTCAAGGCAAAACTTGGGCAGGAACACTTTTTCCCTCCGGCGGAGCGTTTCCGCCGGGGGAACTTCCCTCATAGAGGGGGAAATCAAAGCCATCGTCATCACCAACAACCCTCTCATCTTTGGGAGGAAAATCTCCATTAACATCTTCAACGTCACCATCTCCTCTCAAACCCTAATTCATCTCTTGTGTTTAATCTTTGTACCAGAACACAAGAGATGAACTAGGGTTTGAGAGGAGATGGTGTTGTTGAAGATATTGATGGAGATTGCCCTCCCCAAGGTGAGAGAGTTGTTGGTGATGATGATGATGATGATTTCCCCCTCCGGGAGGGAAGTTCCCCTGGCGAAATCGCTTCGCCAGATGGCAAAAGTGCTCCCGCCCAAGTTCCGCCTCGAGACAGCGGCGCTCCGTCCTGAAAGTCCTCTCCTTACTTTTTCCAGGCGCGCCCTGATGTCTTGTGCTCACCAGGTGTAACATTCCAAATTTTCAATTTGCAATGCTATACATTAGGTCATCACTGCATATCATATTTTTTTTGCTTTTGTCCTGATCCAGAAATTCTACGCAACTCAAGGACTCATGGAGAGAGTTGGGGATTTCGTTATTTTCATATTTGGGTTTTTCTCAAATTTTGAAAATAGGATCATTGATTTTATTTATTCTATCTTCAATTATTTCTATAATAAAAATATGAGAGAGGGAATAAAATGACTTTCCCAAAATAAACAAATATTGAAGGTTTAATAAAAAAATCAAGTAAGATTTTATTTCGGAGTTTTCTCGCTATTTTATTTGAATTTAGAAAAAAATGCACGTTTTCAAAACTGCATTTTAGGGCCAAGAAAATGTTCATCCTATTCTAAATATTTTATTTAGATGGTGAAAATTTGTTTTGGCATTTTTAGATTTTTATTTATTTTTCTAGGTATTTTCTTAGTTCGGCGGGATTTTTTTTAAAAAAAAACCTCCTGCGCGCCCGACTGGGCTGAAGCCCAGCCGAGCCAGCCCGGCCCGCCCGCGCCACTGCCTCCCCATCCCATGCCGCTTCCAGACTCGGGAGAGTCCGAGCCGCCACCGCCGCCGCCCGACCCCCTCCCCAAGTCGGAGCCGCCGCCGCCTCTCCCCCTTTAAATACCACCCCAGGGTCCCCCCTGGAGCCCCAAGTCGCCGCCGTTGCAGCCCCTGGCTGCCCGCGCCGCCGCTGCAAGCCACCGCCGCCTTCCGCCGTCGCCGCAAGCCACCACCGCCTTGCACCGCCGCCGCCAGGAGCCGCCGCCCCGCCACCCACGCCGCCCACCGCCACCGGAGCCCTGTCGGAACTCGCCGGAGCCCGAATCGAGGTAGCCGCCCGCCGCCCCGGTTTTTCTAAAGAAACCGATTCGTTTTTTTAGAAAACCCTAGACTCGTTTCTTTATAAATAGATCGGTTTTATTTTCCGGTTTATTTATTTAGCCAGCGTTCGCCCGTTCGTTTGTTTTAACGGACGAATTCGTCGTTTAGTTTCAGTTAACGAACGTTCGTTCGTTAACCTGTTCGTCAGTTTTTCTTTTTCTCAGATTTTTCTGCGGTTATTTCTGATCGCGATTTCTTATCCGATTTTCGTTCTAGTATAACGTTTCGCTCGTTTATCGGAATCAGGCGATTCAAGCGCCTGGAGTTTTTTCTCGAAACCCTCTTTCCGTTTAGCCAACTCAAACAAGTTTTTGCATCTGTAAAATTTGACTTAGATCCAGATTAGTAAACGAAGTTTGTTTCTTTCGCCGTTTGACTTTCGTTGCTTTGTTTGATTTGATTCTTTTTGCAAACCGGAGTTCTTAAGTTGAACTTTCTGGTTAGTTTTCTTATTTGAGTTTTACCCGTGCATTAGATGAGTACTTATTGTATGCTTGTTTGTTTGCGATAGAGTACCCGGAGTGCACCGCTTGCTACTTCGAATCTCTAGGTTTCACGGATCATCAGCAAGGCAAGTAACACTTTGATCATACCTCTTCACTACCCAGTTTTATTGCATTAGATCAATCCTTAAACAATTTCACGATTAGGATCTGATTAATATGTGGGTTTTGGGAAGTAGATGAGGTAGAACCTATTACCTGTTTTATTATCAACCCTTGGGAGTTACTTCTGCGTTTGCTTATTATGCCATGCTATGCTAGTAGACGTGGGTTGGGAGAGTGTATCCATGACAGATGTGAGATTGATAAATTAATGGTTTGTTTAAGGTGGCAACTTAAACACACATCTGGGTGGATTGAGGCACCTGGGTATTCCAGCGATTGCCTGTTTTCCTTTATGGACCGCCACCCAGGCTCAAAGGGATCATGAGATTTATTCATACTAGAAACTTCTGTGTGCAGCCAGAAGCTACTATGGGCTCTAGCATAGTCGATTAAGCCGTGCGAACTCTTACAATGGTAGACTAGCAGATGTAGGGGATGTAGGTTGGTACTGTCTACCCGATCGTAAGGTGCTAGCGCTTCTGAAAGACTATGTCTCGGTCATCCGTTTCTCAAACATCATGTAGTGCGAGAATCCCAATGGAGGAGATCGAGTCTTGTGGGGAAAAGTGCACAAACCTCTGCAGAGTGTATAAACTAATCATGGTTAGCCGTGTCCCCGCTTGTGGACGTCTTGAGTATCTAGTACTTGGATTATCATGTGAATCTCATCATGTGACTTTAATTAATTTTGTTGGGTTCTAATGATGATGTTTAATTGGGATTGAGAGGATGTCTACACTCTCAATGTTTAACAACTACCATGATAGTTAAATAAAATTTATTCCTTTGTAGTAGGAAAAAATTGGCTTTACGCAAAACTGTAACCATAGAGCTTTCCACCAGCCATATATGCATGTAGTATAGCTTTATTCTTCCATTAGTCTCTATGTGTTACATTGCCAGCATATTCCATGTGCTGACCCGTTTCGGGCTACAACGTTCATGTTGCAGACTTTTCAGATGACGAGTAAGGTGCCTTTAGGTCGTGTTTCTATACTTAGTGATGCCGTTGGAGTTGATGGACTCACTTATCTTCCAAGCCTTCCGCTGTTATCATTATTAGATGGCCTTAGGCCATATTTATTGTAATAAGTTCTCTTTTGAGATATTCGATGTAATAAGTGTGTGATTGCTACTCTGTTATAAGTCCTTCAAGTAATGTGTGTGTCAGCATTACTGATCTAGGGATGACACTAAAGCATAGAGATCAGACTGTTTGAGGTCTGGTCGCTACAAGATGGTATCAGAGCACATGCTGACTGTAGGACACGACCACTAAGCTAAAGCCCTAGATCAATACTCCCTCTTCTCATTTCTGACTCCTCATCTTTTCTACTCTTTTAGGATGGCGGATGCAAGGAACAAGTTCACGCAACCGGATGAAGATACACCCTTTGGACGTCACTTGAAGGAAGTCACTAGATACCTGAACATCGGAGTACCAAGCTTCACCGGAACCTACAACGCCACTTTACCTGAAGAGGAGCGTTGGATGATTCAAGTTCAAGTTCCAGGAAGGACGTTCATGCCCGTCACTAAGCCCATAGAGTTTTCCTTTGATGCACCAACCTGGAGTCTAGGAAAGAGCATGGCAGCCCACATCACTATGGGACGCATTGGAGAAGTCTACCACAAGGATCTCAAGGATACTATCTACCAGATTTGTGGGCGCCGAGATGAGCAATGGGAGATGATCAGCACCAGGAAGGATAGATCAATTGCAGCTTTCATCTAGGAGTTAGACCAGCACATTCGACGCCAGGAGAACCAGATGTGTGCAGGCATGATAGACCTGAAGAAGGCCATGACCAAGATCACGGAGCTAGAAGAAGAACTCAAGTCTACACGTGATGGATATGAGGAGGAAATATCAACAGTCATGGAGAAGAACGATGATCTGAAGAAGAAGCTAAAAATATTCATGGGATTTCCCTCAACTGGAGGAGAAGACAAAGATTACACTTGTCCAGAGAACTACATCATCATCGACGACACCGACTCGGACCCAGACGATAGCGATGATGACTATGTTGATGAAGCCGGAGTAGATATCATGGAGTCTTCATCGGAGCAGTTTTTCTAGTCGACCCCCATATCAGTAGTAGTATTTCCCCATGTATCTAGTATAGCCCGAGCACTTTTGTAACGATAGATAGACCGTTGTATGCCCTTGTTTGATTGAATGAAGTGATTTTGTTTGCATTTGCCTCATGTGCATATGGGTAGTGTTTTCCCTCTAGACCTCATTCTATTCTATATTCTCCTCTTTTCTAACCCCCCCCAGATGCCTTCCAAACGTGACAATGGATTTCCTTTCCCACCGGAGCTCACTCAGTTGATCCAGTAGCAGAATACGTTGATGCAGTTGCTAGTCCAGAATCAGAATCAGGGGAACAACAACAACAACCACCACCACCCACCACCGCCACCACCCGTGGATCACTTAACCCGTTTTCTTAGGTTGAATCCGTCGGTGTTCTCTAGTAGCACCGAGCCTATAGTAGTAGATGATTGGCTCCGCAAGATTGGAAGGGAGTTAACCACTACAGGATGTACTGATGCTGAGAAGGTGCGCTTTGCCGCACATCAGTTGGATGGACCAGCAGCATCATGGTGGGAGAATTACACTATCACCTACCCTATAGCCACGGTGACATGGGACCAATTTCAGCAGGCTTTCCGTACTGCCCATGTGTCAGCAGGAGCTATGGCCATGAAGAAGCGTGAGTTTCCAACTTGCGCCAAGGAGGACGGACAGTTGGCCAGTATGTGGATGACTTTAGTAAGCTAGCACGTTATGCCCCAGATGACGTTGCTACGGATGCAGCTAAGCAGGAGAAGTTTCTGGAAGGACTGGATGATGAGTTGAGCATGCAGTTGATGGTAGCAAGCTTCAACAACTACCAGGAGTTGGTAGATCGCGCTCTTATGATTGAAGGGAAGCAGCAACAGATTGAAAACCGCAAGAGGAAGTATGGACAAGGGAAGTACAATTTCTGGAGCTCAGCAGAAGCCACGTTTTACCCCTAAACCGGGAGGACATTTTCAGCATACCCATGGAGGAGGCAGCTCGCACAATCATAATGGCCCCAAGAATGGTAACGGGAATGG
Organism: Triticum aestivum; assembly: GCF_018294505.1. Taxonomy (NCBI): domain Eukaryota; kingdom Viridiplantae; phylum Streptophyta; class Magnoliopsida; order Poales; family Poaceae; genus Triticum; species Triticum aestivum. Next base: position 196,247,939 of record NC_057797.1, read on the forward strand.
AGGAAGCAACAGCTAGAACCGTACCAACCCATCGATGCCAGCCAAGAGAGACCTGAGCCAAGTCACTTGCTATAAGTGCCAGAAGACTAGACATTACGCCAATGAATGTCCTGAAGCCCAGAGTGGAAATGGCAATGTAAGCTCTAGGAAGAAGCCGAACCCTTTCAATAGGGGACAGGTTAACCACATTAACGTGGAGGAGGTTGAAGCTCAGCCAGATGTAGTAATAGGTAAGTTTTTGGTTAAGTCATTTACTGCACTCGTTCTTTTTGATGCTGGTGCATCGCATTCATACATCTCAAGTGGATTTGTGGATAAGTATAAACTGCCAACCCAAGCCCTTAGGTCACCCATGTTAGTAACCTCGCCTGGAGCAGAGTATATGGCTAGTCTATGGTGTGATCGGTTACCATTAAGGATTGGTAACTATGTATTTCCCTCGGACCTAATAGTATTGGAATCTCAAGGATTAGATGTGATATTAGGCATGGATTTGTTATCGAAGTATGGAGGGAACATTGAATGCGCCAGTAAGTCAATTTTGCATACAACGCCAGAAGGAAGAAGGATCAAGTATGTATCCCGGCATGTGCCAAAGAGGACTCAAGTAAATTCCTTATCAGGAGTTGTGCAGGAGGAAGTACCAGTGGTGAAGGATTTCCCTGACGTATTTCCGGAGGAGTTGCCAGGCATGCCACTGGATAGAGATATTGAGTTTTTGATTGAGCTTTTGCCAGGCACAGGGCCCATATCTAAGAGACCATACAGGATGCCCGCAAAAGATTTGGAGGAGATTAAGAAGCAGATTAAGGAGTTACTGGATAAAGGTTATATTCACCCAAGTTCTTCACCTTGGGGATCGCCGGTACTTCCAGTGGAGAAGAAGGATGGATCGTTAAGGATGGTTGTTGATTATCGAGGATTGAACGAAGTAACAATCAAGAACAAGTACCCACTGCTGATGATCAATGATCTATTTGATCGATTGCAAGGAGCTAAGGTATTTTCCAAGATCGATCTGCGATCAGGATACCATCAGTTGAAGATTCGAGAGTAGGATATACCTAAGACGGCTTTTACCCTCAAGTATGGGCTGTACGAGTATACCGTTATGTCATTTGGTCTGACTAACACACCTGCATATTTCATGAACATCATGAACAAGGTGTTTTTGGATAAGTTCGTTGTGGTGTTCATTGATGATATTTTAGTCTACTCAAAGAACGAAGAGGAGCATAAGGAGCATTTGCGTCTGGTACTTGAGAAGCTCAGAGAACATCAGTTATATGCCAAGTTCAGTAAATGTGAGTTTTGGTTGATGGAAGTTGGATTCCTCGGACACGTTATATCCGGAGAAGGTATAGCAGTAGATCCCACCAAGGTTGTCACTGTGACAAATTGGGAAGCACCAACAACAGTTGGAGAGATCCGGAATTTTCTTGGACTTGCAGGATACTACCAGAGATTCATTGAGAATTTCTCAAAAATTGCGAAGCCTATGATGGAGTTGTTAAAGAAGGATACCAAGTTCAAATGGACTGAGGAATGTGAGGCCACTTTCCAGGAGTTGAAGAAACGTTTGGTTACATCACCAGCATTGATTCTGCCAGATCAGAGCAAGGATTATGAGGTGTATTGCGACGCTTCACGTCGAGGACTGGAGCAGTGCTTATGCAGGAGGGAAGAGTTGTTTCGTATGCTTCACGACAGTTGAAACCTCATGAGTTGAATTATGCCATGCATGATTTGGAGTTAGCAGCCGTAGTGCATGCATTAAAGACTTGGAGACATTTTCTCATTGGAAACCATTATGAAGTATACATGGATCACAAGAGTTTGAAGTATATTTTCACACAAAAGGAGCTAAATCTCGGGCAAAGGAGATGGTTGGAGCTCATTAAGGATTATGATATGAGATTGCATTATCATCCCGAAAAGGCTAACATAGTAGCCGATGCGCTGAGCCGTAAGAGCCATGTCAACACATTAATGACGGGAGATTTATCGAAGGTGTTAGCCAAAGACCTTCGTGAGCTATGTTTGGAGATAGTTCCGAGAGTCTATGTAGCAGCATTGGAGATTCAGTCTACTTTGATGGATAAGATCAGAGAAGCTCAGAAAACTGACAAGGAGGTTGCCTCTATAAAGGAGAAGATGAGAAAAGGTAAAGTTAAAGGATTTCGTGAGGATGAGCACGATACCCTATGGTTTGAAGACCGCGTTTATGTGCCTAACGACCTGGAAATCAGGAAGTTGATTCTGCAGGAGGCCCATGATTCACCATACTCGATTCACCCAGGAAATACCAAGATGTATTTGGATTTGAAGGATACTTTCTGGTGGACCACAATGAAGAAGGATATTGCGGAGTATGTAGTAGTTTGTGATGTATGTCAGAGAGTAAAGGCAGAGCATTAGAAGCCAGCAGGATTGCTACAACCATTGCCGATACCCGAATGGAAGTGGGATAAGCTAGGGATGGATTTCATCACAGGATTACCCAGGACCCGTTCAGGCTATGACTCGATATGGGTTGTAGTTGATCGCTTGACGAAGATAGCTCATTTCATCCCAGTAAGGACCACCTACACCAGTGCTAAGTTGGCAAAGATATACATGACCAGGATCGTATGTCTGCATGGAGTTCCGAGGAGCATTGTATCGGATAGAGGAACCCAGTTTACCTCAAAGTTTTGGAATCAATTGCATGAAACTTTGGGTACCAGGCTAGAGTTCAGTACAACTTTTCATCCACAGATAGATGGATAGACCGAGAGAGTCAATCAGATTTTGGAAAATATGCTGAGAGCTTGTGTGCTAGATTATGGATCTAGTTGGACGACAATTTGCCATATGCAGAGTTCTCCTACAACAACAATTATCAATCCAGTTTGAAGATGGCCCCTTTCGAAGCCTTGTATGGAAGAAGGTGCAGAACACCATTGTCGTGGGATGAAGTTGGAGACCGCCAGTTGTTTGGACCGGATTTGATTAAGGAGTCTGAACAAAAAGTGAAATTTATTCGCGATAGGCTCAAGGTAGCCTAGTCCAGGCAGAAGAGCTATGCGGACTCTAAATGCAAGGAGATAGTTTACGAAGTTGGAGACCGAGTTTATCTTTGAGTATCTCCACTTCGGGGAGTTAAGCGCTTTGGAGTTAAAGGAAAGTTAGCACCACGTTTTGTGGGACCATACAAAGTTTTGGAGCGTATGGGAGAAGTTGCCTAGTCCAGGCAGAAGATCTACGCGGACTCTAAACGCAAGGAGACAGTTTACGAAGTCGGAGACTGAGTTTATCTTCGAGTATCTCCACTTCGGGGAGTTAAGCGCTTTGGAGTTAAAGGAAAGTTAGCACCACATTTTGTGGGACCATACAAAGTTTTGGAGCGTATGGGAGAAGTTGCCTACAAGTTGGAGTTGCCCGAAGGATTGTCGGGAGTTCGCGACGTGTTCCACGTCTCCCAGCTGAAGAAGTGCCATGCAGAGATGGCGGACATACCGCTGAGAGATACAGTGCCACCGGAAGCAATTCGGTTGGATAGTGATTTGACCTATGAGGAGAAACCAGTCAAGATTCTTGAGTATGCCAGCCGAGTCATCCACAGCAAGGTTATCAAATTTGGAAAGTTCAGTGGAGCCACCACACTGAGGATGAAGCCACCTGGGAGCGAGAGGAAAAACTGCTGAAGGACCACCCTCACCTATTTTCAAGCCAACTCGAATCTCGAGGGCGAGATTCATCTTCAGGGGGGTAGGTTTGTAACATCCCAAATTTTCAATTTGGAATGTTATACATTAGGTCATCACTGCATACCATATTTTTTTGCTTTTGGCCTGATCCAGAAATTCAACGCAACTCAAGGACCCACGGAGAGAGTTGGGGATTTCGTTATTTTCATATTTGGGTTTTTCTCAAATTTTGAAAATAGGATCATTGATTTTATTTATTCTATCTTCAATTATATCTATAATAAAAATATGAGAGAGGGAATAAAATGACTTTCCCAAAATAAAGAAATATTGAAGGTTTAATAAAAAAATCAAGTAAGATTTTATTTCGGAGTTTTCTCACTATTTTATTTGAATTTAGGAAAAATGGCACGTTCTCAAAACTGTATTTTAGGGCCAAGAAAATGTTCATCATGTTCTAAATATTTTACTTAGATGGCGAAAATTTGTTTTGGCATTTTTAGATTTTTATTTATTTTTCTAGGTTTTTTCTTAGTTTGGCGGGATTTTTTAAAAAAAAATCTCCCGCGCGCCCGACTGGGCTGAAGCCCAGCCGAGCCAGCCCGGCCCGCCCATGCCACTGCCTCCCCGTCCCGTGCCGCCGCCGGACTCGGGAGAGTCCGACCCGCCGCTGCTGCCCGACCCCCTCCCCAAGTCGGAGTCGCCGCCGCCTCTCCCCCTTTAAATACCACCCCGGGCCCCCCTGGAGCCCCAAGTCGCCACCGCCGCAGCCCCTCGCCGCCCGCGCCGCCGCTTGCCGCCGCCCCGCCGTCTTGCACCGCCGCCGCCAGGAGCCGCCGCCCACCGCCACTAGAGCCCCGCCGGAACCCCGCCGGACCTCGCCGGAGCCCGAGCCGAGGTAGCCGCCCGCTGCCCCGGTTTTTCTAAAGAAACCGATCCAGTTTTTTAGAAAACCCTAGATTCGTTTTTTAAATAGATCGGTTTTGTTTTCCGGTTTATTTATTTAGCGAGCGTTCGCCCGTTTGTTCGTTTTAACGGACGAATTCGTCGTTTAGTTTCAGTTAACGAATGTTCGTTCGTTAATCTGTTCGTCAATTTTTCTTTTTCTTGGATTTTTCCGCGGTTATTTCTAATCGCGATTTCTGATCCGATTTTCGTTCTAGTATAACTTTTCGCTCGTTTATTGGAATCAGGCGATTCAAGCGCCTGGAGTTTCATCTCGAAACCCTCTTTCCGTTTAGCCAACTCAAACAAGTTTTTGCATCTGTAAAATTTGACTTAGATCCAGATTAGTAAATGAAGTTTGTTTCTTTCGCCGTTTGACTTTCGTTGCTTTGTTTGATTTGATTCTTTTTGCAAACCGGAGTTCTTAAGTTGAACTTTATGGTTAGTTTTCTTATTTGAGTTTTACCCGTGCATTAGATGAGTACTTATTGTATGCTTGTTTGTTTGTGATAGAGTACCCGGAGTGCACCGCTTGCTACTTCGAATCTCTAGGTTTCACGGATCATCAGCAAGGCAAGTAACACTTTGATCATACCTCTTCACTACCCAGTTTTATTGCATTAGATCAATCCTTAAACAATTGCACGATTAGGATCTGATTAATATGTGGGTTTTGGGAAGTAGATGAGGTAGAACCTATTACCTGTTTTATTATCAACCCTTGGGAGTTACTTCTGCGTTTGCTTATTATGCCATGCTATGCTAGTAGACGTGGGTTGGGCGAGTGTATCCATGACAGATGTGAGATTGATAAATTAATGGTTTGTTTAAGGTGGCAACTTAAACACACATCTGGGTGGATTGAGGCACCTGGGTATTCCAACGATTGCCTGTTTTCCTTTATGGACCGCCACCCAGGCTCATAGGGATCATGAGATTTATTCATACTAGAAACTTCCGTGTGCAGCCAGAAGCTACTATGGGCTCTAGCATAGTCGATTAAGCCGTGCGAACTCTTACAATGGTAGACTAGCAGATGTAGGGGATGTAGGTTGGTACTGTCTACCCGATCGTAAGGTGCTCGCGCTTCTGAAAGACTATGTCTTGGTCATCCGTTTCTCAAACATCATGTAGTGCGAGAATCCCAATGGAGGAGATCGAGTCTTGTGGGGAAAAGTGCACAAACCTCTGCAGAGTGTATAAACTAATCATGGTTAGCCGTGTCCCCGGTTGTGGACGTCTTGAGTATCTAGTACTTGGATTATCATGTGAATATCATCATGTGACTTTAATTAATTTTGTTGGGTTTTAATGATGATGTTTAATTGGGATTGAGAGGGTGTCTACACTCTCGATCTTTAACAACTACCATGATAGTTAAATAAAATTTATTCCTTTGTAGTAGGGAAAAATTGGCTTTACGCAAAACTGTAACCATGGAGCTTTCCATCAGCCATATATGCATGTAGTATAGCTTTATTCTTCCATTACTCTCTATGTGTTACATTGCAAGCATATTCCATGTGTTGACCCGTTTCGGGCTGCAACGTTCATGTTGCAGACTTTTCAGACGATGAGTAAGGTGCCTTTAGGTCATGGTTCTATACTCAGTGATGTCGTTGGAGTTGATGGGCTCACTTATCTTCCAAGTCTTCTGTTGTTATCGTTATTAGATGGCCTTAAGCCATATTTATTGTAATAAGTTCTCTTTTGAGATATTCGATGTAATAAGTGTGTGATTGCTACTCTGTTATAAGTCCTTCAAGTACTATGCGTGTCAGCATTACTGATCCAGGGATGGCACTAAAGCATAGAGATCGGACTGTTTGAGGTCTGGTCGCTACACCAGGTGGCCCCCTCCTGTAGTTATTTGCTCCAGTATTTCTTATTTATTACATAAAAATTCCTCGTGAAATTTCAGCTCATTTGGAGTTGTGCAGAATAGGTGGCCTGACGTAGCTTTTTCAGGTCCAGATTTCCAGCTGCCAGAATTCTCCCTCTTTGTGTGAACGTTGCATATTATGAGACAAAAGGCATTATAATTACTCTAAAAAGCCTTATTATGTATGAAAACATTATAAATAACAGTAGGTAAACATGATGCAAAATGGACATATCAACTCCCCCAAGCTTAGACCTCGCTTGTACTCAAGCGAAAACCGAAATCAAAAACATGTCCACATGCTTAGAGAGAGAGGTGTCGATAAAAACAAAATACGGACATAGAAGCATCATGTGAATTATTATAATAGAAACAAACTTAAACATAAAACTTTATCATAGAACTTTTATCATCGACTTCTCATGAATAAGTAACAATTCATCACACTATCAAAGTATAAAGCATAAACTCTATTGGAAACTAACAAACTATGTTCTTAGTCAACTTTACAACTACAATTCATCATCTTTTCAGGAAGAGTCACATATCGGAGCCTTTGGGCAAGTCCACATACTCAACCATCATATATTCTTCTATGATTGCTAACACTCACCGCATATACATGAGCAAAACATTTCAACCAGACACATAGAAAGATAGGGGCTTATAGTTTCACCTCCCAACGTACTCACCTCAAAGGTGATGTCAACAATAATAACTCATGCTACCCACATCCAACTAGATATATGTGCCTAAATCTTTCCTCACCACATGATGCTTGCCAAAAGAGAAAATAAAAAGGAAAAGAGAGAAAAACTTTGACTCTTGCATGAAAGTAAATACATAAAAGTAAAAGATAGGCCCTTCACAGAGGGAAGCAGAGGTTGCCATGCACTTTTTGTTTGTATGCTCAACCCCTTAGTGAAAAGGAATGTCACTGTAACACCCACGATGCGGCTATATCTCCCACATGTCGGGGCACGACTTAGAGGCATAGCCGCATGGTAGGTTTGTCGCAAGAGGGGTAATCTTCACACAATCCCTTGTACTGAATAAGAAAGGGATAAAGAGTTGGCTTACAATCGCCACTTCACACAAATACAAGTTAAACATACATCATCCATATTACAATCAAGGTTCGACTATGGAACCAAAATAAAAGAAGACAACCCCAAATGCTAGATCCCCTTGTTGGGGAACGTTGCAGAAAGCAAAAAATTTCCTACTCATTTCACCAAGATCATCTAGGAGTTCATCTAGCAACGAGTGATTGGATGCATCTACATACCTTTGTAGATCGCGCACGGAAGCGTTCAAAAGAACGGTGATGATGTAGTCGTACTCGACGTGATCCAAATCACCGATGACCAGCGCCGAACGGACGGCACCTCCGCGTTCAACACACGTACGGGACGGGAGACGTCTCCTCCTTCTTGATCCAGCAAGGGGGAAGGAGAGGTTGATGAAGATCCAGCAGCACGACGGCGTGGTGGTGGATGCAGGGCGTCACAGCAGCAGGGCTTCGCCGAGACTACGAGGGAGAGACGTAACGGGGGGAGATGGAGGCGCCAGGGGCTGGTGTAAAATCCCTCCTCTCCCCCCACTATATATAGGGGTGCCAGGGGGG